>NC_044990.1:91619265-91719781 GCF_008728515.1 Papio anubis | reverse complement strand
GGCCCCCTCCTCCCCACGCGGCCCCCTCCTCCCCACGCGGCCCCCTCCTCCCCACGCGGCCCCTCTCTCCCTGGGGACATGAACCTCTGTTCTCCATCCTCCTTCCTTCAGACCGGATGTGGTGCCGCCGGGCTGAGGGTCCCTCAAGTGTCTGCCCCGTTTCCCCCTGAGAGCACCTTGTGTGTTTGAGGGGGTTAGAGTTGACATTCGAGGGGTGCCGGGGACTCATGGTGGGGCCCGAGGCTGTCCCTGCAGGGGCCCGGCCAGGGCAGGTTGATGCCTTCGGGCGCCCCTGGGGCTCCGTCTGGAGAGGGCTGGGCTGCGGTGCACAGATGCCCCAGCCTCCAGGTTCCCTGTTCCTGGTGAGGCCCGGGTGGAAATGAGGGCTTTGGGGAGCAGGGGCCCCCACTGGAGGAGCAGCCGCCTTGAGACAAACGTTGGGCTTTTCTGAGTCCGAGTGAGTGGAAGACGAGCCGCACCCGCAGGCAGGCCAAGGTGGCCGACCGCTCTTCCCCACCAGCCAGGCCCCACTCTGTGGGCTGGAAACTCCTTAACAGGCACCTGTTCCTCCTCCGAGGTCTGCACCAACCCCACCTCATTTCCCAGCCAGGGAACCGTGCAGTGACCTCAGTGTGGAAATGACAGGAACTTGGGGTCGAGCCTCAGGAATGGTGGCTGCAAAGGCCCCCCTGAATCCCTGGGGTGCCTCCACTTCCCCATGTGACAGAGCTCCCTGCCGCCTCTTCCCGCCTCAGAGTGGCCCTTATGCCCCACGGGCGAGAGACGGGCGTGGTGGCTCCGGGACCCTGGCCCATGACTGCAGGTCCCCAGGCAGCCACCTCTGGGCCCCAGCGGACCCCTTCGTGAGCCTGGGACCCAGGTGTGAGGGGCGGCCCGGGGCTGGGACAGAGTCACTGATGCCAAAGGGCGCTTGGAAACCTCACGGGCATTGGCAGGTCTGATGGTCTTTGTTGGTGCCTGAGCGATTTCTGCAGTTCATCCCCTGGGCAGCCCTGCGGGCTCTCACTTCCCCAGTAACATGGGGTTCTTCTCCTGTTATCGTTATTTAGGCTTGAGCAGTTCCTGCCTCGAGCTTTTTCAGATTTGGTCCGGGAGCCAAGGTACTTCGGGCTGTTCCCAAGTGATCCCTGTTTCATTTTAGGCGAGTTTTAAGGAGTCCTACATGGCTACATTTTATGAATTCTTCAATGAGCAGAAATACGCTGATGCAGTGAAGAACGTAAGTATCGACTCCCTGTCCGACAGCCGGTGCTGTGCCCAGGAGACAGAGCTGCTCTTAAAATTCAGATGAAACCCACATGACACAGACTTGGCCATTAGCGATTTTAAACAATAAGGGCGTTCGCTGCCCAGATAGCCCTGTCCCGAGTCCTGGGACACCTCCTCCTCTGGCAGTCGATAAACTCTTTGGCGTGACCACCTTTGGGGCCAAGAAGGGGCCCTCGCCCATCTCGTTCTGTGTCTGAGACCCCCAGACGAGGGCGCGTCCCACTTCAGTGTGTGTGGCAGCTGGCCTCATTCCAGGCTGCAGTCGTGGAGCCCTGGGGCGGCAGACTCAGTGTCAGGAACACCGTGTGTGGGGGACATCCAGACCCAGGGCTCTGCTCTTACCCACTGTCAGGAACGCCATGTGTGGGGGGAACGTCCAGACCCAGGGCTCTGCTCCTCCCCACAGTCAGGGACCCGTGGGCCTCACTGCTGGGACCCAGATTCCCCACTTAGAGTCCCCCCAGGCGGCCTCTGGAGATGCAGGTTGATCCCCAGGTGTTACCTGAGCTTCTCACCTGAGATCTCCCTGGCAGAGCCGGGGCTGGGGTGGCACAGTGGGGGGCAGAGCCAGGGCTGGGGTGGCACAGTGGGGGGCAGAGGCCCCTCGGCCCTCAGGGAAGGACTTCCCCAAATTCTGTCTCCACTGGCATCAGAAAGGAGGCAGCAGCCGCCGACGCTGTTGTCATGAGAGCCGTGCGCGTCGGATGTGTGGCTTCCTCCCCGTGACCCGATTTCTTCCTGTGTTAGTTCTTGGATCTGATTTCGTCCTCGGGGAGAAGAGATCCCAAGAGTGTCGAGCAGCCCATCCTGCTTAAAGAAGGGTAAGGCAGCGTCCGGCAGGGCAGGAGGGGAGAAAGGGATGGGGGCCCCCAGTCCTCCGAGCACCCAGCACATTCCAGAAGGTTCCCTAGTCGGGGACAGCCTCCTCCCTTGCTGGCCACCAGCCTTGCGATTTCTGTACCACTGGCCGCCTCGTCCACACCCACACTTGGGGCCGGCCTTCCCTCCAGGGGAACCAGGGTCAGAGGGGACGGCCCTGGGAGCCTGGCCCCTGCACCTTCAGCCTGGGACCCCTCCACCGCCTTCTCGCTGACCTTGGACGGGGTCGTCTGTGCTCCGCGGCCACCCCATGTTTCTGGCACAGGCCCGTCCTCCCTCGACCTCCACCCAGTGGACCCTGGAGCGTCAGAGCCCATCACCCTTCCTTACATAGATGTTGACACATCTGCCCATTTCCTCCAACCCCGTCCTGTGGCCCGGCTCCCGCTCCCGGTCGGGGCTTTGCTCTGCTTGGTGTGGCCCATGCTCCTGTATTTTTATGTGTTTGCACACATGTTAGGGGCACAAATGCAGTTGTATTGGACGGGGCTTCGAGTGTAACCGTCACCTGAACAGACACTTTGCGCCCACTGAGTAATTTCTCGTTCCTCTCCCACTCTCACCTCCCACCCTTCCAAGGCCTCAGTACGTGTCCCAGAGTGCCCCGCCCTGCCGTGTTTAGCTCCCACGTACCAGTGAGAACAAGGGGCATTTGGCTTTTCGTTTCTGAGTCATCTCCCTTAAGATAACAATCTCTAGCTCCATTCATGTTGCTGGAAAACATACGATTTCCTTCTTCTTGACAGCAGAGTAGCATGTCGTGGTGTATTTATGCCACATTTTGTCACCCATTGGTGGACACGTGGATTCCATGTCTGTGCTATTGTGAGTGGTTCAGTGGGAAACATACATATGCACGTGTCTTTATGGTAATTGCTCCTCCTTTGTGTGGGATTGCTAGATCGAATGGCGGCTCTGCTTTTAGCTCTTTGAGAAATCTCCGTGGGTTTCCTTAAGCACTAATTTCCATTCCCCACAGCGTGCAGGCACTCGTGTCCTCCACAGCCCTGACAGCGTCTGTCATTCTTCCGCATTTTATTTGATCACAGCCATTCTGCCTGGCGTGAGCTGGGGTCGAGTGGCTCCATTCTGCCTGACGTGAGCTGGGGCCGCAGGCGGCTCCGTTCTGCCTGACGTGAGCTGGGGTCAGGTGGCTCCGTCTGCTGTGAGCTGGGGTTGCAGGAGGCTCCATTCTGCCTGGCGTGAGCTGGGGTTGCAGGAGGCTCTGTTCTGCCTGGCCTGAGGTAGGGGTCAGGCGGCTCTGGTTCTCATTCCTCGGGTGATGAACCATGCTGGGCTTTATATTGTATGCTTGTTGGCCATTTGTCTTCTTCTGAAAAATGTCTATTCCTGTCCTTTGGCCACTTTTAAATGGGTTATTTATTTATTTATTGGTAAGCTGTTTGAGTTCATTCTGAATTGTGACTATTGGTCTCCTGTTGAATCTGTAGTTTGCAAATATCTTCCCATTCTGTAGGTTGTCTGTTTGCGTTGTTGGTTATTTATTTTGCTGTGCAGAAGCTGTTTAGTTTAATTAAGTCCCATTTGTCTATTTTTATGGATACTCTGTTAGAGCCATTTGCTCAAACCTGGAACATCCCTGGGTCACTGGTGGACCATACCCCAGTGGCAGCATTACTTACGTTGCTATTTTTCTTAAAATCACTTTCATTTAACTTAATCATGTATTAACCAATAGCATTTGTAATACACACATTTCATGTTAGAAATGCAAAATGTTTGTTCTTCAGTGCCATAAGGAAAAATTAGCATTTAGACAAAAAGTTCTTTTAGCGAGGCAATTTTTACTTTCCGCAGAAAGGGTGTCCCTCGCAGATGGAATAATGGCGAGGGCACACACAGAATAAAGAGATGCCAGAACATTGATTCCTTACGCATGAGGTCCTGTTGTATGTCCTGTCTCCATTGGCTGGAGCCAGACCTCACAATCTAAATTACAACCTGACTGTCTAATAATTTAAAACTTTTTTAAATAGGTAGAAAAATAATATTTTTAAATAAGGAAGGGGCATAGGCTGTGAGCTGGGACATGCCTATTAGTACGTCTAACACAAATATCTTGGTTAAGGTACAAGGACACAGAATGTATTACGAGCCTGTGGGTATGTCCAGCAGCTACATAGGATAGAGCTTAATTAACAAAGAGTTATTAGCACAAAGCAAGGAGACCTGAAGGAAGTTAGCTTTAAAAGAAACTATTATTTCTAACGTGATTTATTCTTTAACAAGAAACTTTGAGGAGGAGCTTTTTACTTTCTACATTTCATAAATTCACAACTTTCAAAGCAACAAATATTCATCCTATAATCCCTAAGGCAACACAGGACACTCAGGGCTTGTGTGCCTGACGCTGAGAAGCTGCTGTAGATACAGGTTCAAGGACAAGCGCCTCCCAGGTGCCCTGGACGCAGCTGAGGCTCCACCAGCTCTTTCCAGCAGCTGCACCACCTGAGACTCAGGCCGAGGTTTGGGTCCATCAGGACCCTCGAGTTTCCGGTCCCTGGATCAGCCTCTCCTCCGGCACCGCAGCTCTGTCACGTCCTCAAACCCAGGGCCGCCTCTTTGGTTGTGTGCAAGCTGCGGCCGGCCCTGAGGCCTCGGTTCTGCTACAAGGTTCCCAGCCCCTTGGTGGCAGGGGTGTGTCTGGCCGTGTTCGTCCATGTGTGGAGGTGGTGATGACCATGGTTCCTGAGGTCTCACTCTGTGCTCCCACACCTCTGTTGTCTCTTGGGGCTGTGTGTCCTCACCCACTGGGACACAGGACCGGGGACGGGGCCTCTGCAGTGCGGCTCAGGTTGCTGAGTTGAGCTGGCTTTCACTCACTGGGACACAGGATCGGGACGGGCCAGCCTCCTGCAGTGCGGCCTGTGTTTGCTGAGTTTAGTTGGCCTCACTCACTGGGACACAGGACCGGGACGGGGCCTCTGCAGTGCGGCCTGTGTTTGCTGAGTTGAGTTGGCCGTGGCCGTGCGGGGTCGAGTTGCTTTCAGCCTGAGGCTTCCGGCTCAGCCGTGGCTCCTGCCTCCCCGTCCCACACACGATGGTCCCAGTTAGAAAGCTGGCTCCTGGAGATCCAGGCGCCCAGACCAGAGCTGTGCAGTGAGGAGCCACCGGCTTCTCTCCACCTGGCACTGCCTCGACCTGGAAACCTGCATATAAAATTCACATCCACTGAAGGCTCTCAGAAAGTTGGGGTTCTTAAAAAAATCCTAAAGCCAAACACATTTATAACAAGACTGCTACTCCACTCTAACTGCCGCGTGGTCCAGAGTCTTGTCAGAGGCGTCCTCTTGCCCTCAAGGAAGCCGGCACCCCGTGGAGCTCCCGTTCTCCCAACCCATCTGTGTGGGCCCCGCCCTGCACATCCAGCTGCGTCCCGCTGGTGCTCCACAGCCTCCGGGGCTGACTTCCTGCCTGCGAATCCCCGGAATGAATGGCGTTCTGCATCCGCTGATTGTGAACTGCGCTGTCCTGGCGGCTCCCAGTGGCTTCCACACCCTCCCGTGTGCGTCCGCAGCGCTCTGGCCACATCTGGCTGTGTAGTTGCCCAAAGCCCCTCATTCCGATTTCTGAGTGTGCGTCTCCCCCGCCCACCTCCCCATCCTGTCTCTCCAGCTTGGCTTCTCCTCCTCAGCTTCCACCTCTGTCCTCCAGTCACTCTGTCCGGCCACTTTCTTCTCCTCCAGCTCAGCCACCAGTTCTGGTCAGGGACCCCGTCCGGCGATGAAGGCCGAGCCTCGGAGGGCCCTGGGCTGCCAGGAGGGCGTTCAAGGACCCTGCCTGGGGCAAGGCCTAAGGTCGTCCTCGCTGAGGCCTTGCATCCTCGGTGGCCGTCCTGTCTCTGGCTCCCCACATCTCCTGAGGACGTGGCCCAGTGGCGCCTTCTGCCACAGGAGGGCTGGCCCTGAGCAAGGCAGGTTTGGTCTGGCAGAGGCACCGGGGCGTGACTCCTGCACACCACAGGTGCGGGTTTTGTGGGCGTCCGCTGCCCGCCCTGCCCCGAGCCTGCTGCCCACCCTGACCCCTGACCCCAAGCCCGTGGCCCACCCTGACGCCAACCCCTGACCCCGAGCCCGCGGCCTTGGGTCCTCTGTGGGAGCATCGCGTCTTGGCATTTCCGGCGGCACCGCTGTTGAAAGTTCATTGTGGGAGGCGGGAGGGTTGGAGATCTCCTGAAACCTGGTGCCATCACCAACTGGTGACTCAAAGCAGTCAGTGCTCAACTTTTCAAAGGAGAGGCATTGCCTTCCAATTTTCATCTCATCACTCGGAGTAAAATGATATGATACGGAAAATCCACCGCCCGCCTCAGGTCTCAGAACGCAGAATGTTGGGGGATGTGGCTTTGCGCCTGTGCAGGGAGGCAGCTGAGGCCCGGACCTTAGCCCTGTGTTCTTCACACAGGCTCATGATCAAGAGGGCGCAAGGACGGAAGCGCTTTGGGATGAAGAATTTTAAGAAGAGATGGTTTCGCTTGACCAACCATGAATTTACCTACCACAAAAGCAAAGGTAAGGAGCAAGGCCATGTTCCCGGGCTCCCGCCGGAGCGTGCTGGGCCCTGGGACTGAGTCTGCTTTTCGGGGGGAGAACTGAGGGGAGGAAGGATTTGGTGCTGCCGGCAGAGCCTGGGGTCGCAGTGACCCAGAGCCCTCTGCTTGCGGCTCTGCCTTCAAAGATCCCTGAAGGGGTCTTTCAGACCTGCTGCTGGAAAGTGAGGGAAACCTGCTTCCCCAGAGAACCAGTAAACGCAGAGCTGACCGCATCAGTAAGGTGGTTTTCCGTCCACGTCCCTTCCTCCTCTGGTCGCCTTGTCACGGCCAGGGTGCTGCTCCCCCGAGGTAGACGGGGCTTCCCACCACCTCCTGCCCCCCACTGTCAGATCTGCTGGCTCAGATCTGGATTAGGAAATACCAAGCCGTTTCTCCCTGTGAGAACGGGGACATGTTCTGGGGACAGAGCCTGAGGCCACGGCAGTGGTGAGGATGCGAGGATTGGGCCCAAGATGGTAGGCCGGTGGGTCCCAGGCCCCCTCAGCCTCCACACTCCGCGCCTGTCAGTGATCTGAGCCATCACTAAGGAGAGGAACGGGTACCTCCCTCATGCTCAGAATACCCTGCAGAGGCCCCTGAGCTTCGAGATCCCCGACAGAGACCCCCTTGGCAGAGACCACCCTAACAGAGATCCCCTGGCAGAGACCCCCGCAGAGACTCCCAGAGACCCCCGCAGAGACCCTGCAGAGGCCTCCCCCAGGAGAGAGACCCCCTGGCAGAGACCCCCCGGTAGAGACCCCTCAGCCCCACCATACCCCAGCCGGGACAGCCCAGCCGCACCTGCCAACAGCCCTCCCTGCCGCAGGGGACCAGCCTCTCTACAGCATTCCTATCGAGAACATCCTGGCCGTGGAGAAGCTAGAGGAGGAGTCTTTCAAAATGAAAAACGTGAGTGTGGTGCCCCCAAGCCTCTCTTTCGGGTTGAGGCCTGGCCAGGTTTTCTCTGTTCTCTTCCCGTGCCTGGCCCAGGGCTCACCCTTCCCCACCCTCTGCACTCCAGGCTTCTCAGTCTCCGTGTTACTGGGGGTGCTCACCAGGTGCTGGAGAGTTTGTGTCGGAATCTCGCATCAGAGCAGCCACACTCCGTGTCCGGGGTCACCAGGGTGGGGTGGAACCTGCCGGAAGGTGGGGCCTGAGCTGCTCCAGGGGACGTCCCCCGCAGGGTCCCCAAGGTCAAGGTGCCCTCGTCAAAGACATCCCAGAAGCAGGCTTGGGACCGTCTGGAATTCCTTTTGGAAGCTTTTTTATTTCGATATAATTTTGAATTTATAGAAGTTGCACAAGTAGAACAAGTACTTTCCATACACGCTTGACCCAGACCCACATGTGGCCTCGTTCCCCAGTCACATTCGTTCCTTCTCCCTCCACGGGTCCTGCCCGTGCTTTTCTGAACAGTATCAACGCTTCTGAGTGTTTCCCACAGCGCAGACGCCGAAACCACAGCAGCCGCCCATCGTGCGTCACCGGCGCGGCCACGTTTGCGTTTGCCGCCGTCTGGTCCCGTTCCTCCGGCTGTGGCTTCCTCCCCTCTGGATCTAGTCCACACTGCATTCTGCTGCCCCTCGGTCTGGCCCACTGGACACTCCCGGCCTTTCTTTGTGTGTCGTGGCCTTGGCATTTTTGAGGCGTGCAGGCCTTCGGTTTTGTGGATGTCCCTCCCTGTGGGTTTGTGCCGACGCGGCAGGTTCTGATGACGCATTTTTGGCAGAAATCCCCTAGAGGTGTCCGTGGCGTCGTCATTGTGTGGTGGCCTCCCAGAGTCGGCCGCTGGCTACGTTCTCCCCGGTGACTCAGTGCCCCCGCCGTCCATGCCATCCTGAGGCTGACCCTGTACCCTGACACATGCTGGCTGGGACAAGCCTTCTGTGCCCCGCCTGTAGCATCAGGGCCGTAGAACGGTTGCGGGGAAGGCACAGTCCCTGGGCCTCGTGCCAAAGTCAATGCATGTTCCTTACCGTGGGTGGGATTCTGCTAGCGTGTTATTCACGGGCAGTCCGGGCAGATCCCGCAAAAGTCCTAAGTTTGTAGAGCCATTTGAAGAGGAGGGTATGGGAAGAGGAGGGTTGGGAAGAGGAGGGTTGGGAAGAGGAGGGTTGGGAAGAGGGGGCGGTGGGAAGAGGAGGGTGTGGGCTCAGTGCCTGTGACTGAGGGGACGGCCGGGACCTGGCCCTGAGACCATCCCTCGGAGGAAGCAGCGGCAGTGTGGAAATGTCCGGAAGCACCTCCAGCCTTCACACAGATTCCCAATAATTCCCTCGTTTCAGCCGCCTGTTCCCAGCTGTTCGTTCCCTCTGACTTCCTCAGAGCCCAATTCCCCTGGGGCCACTGCCAGGCCAGACTCTCACCGGCTGGGGAAACCTTTCTGAAGGCTGCTCCTGGAGGCAGGGCCAAGCCTGGGCTGATGGCCGGGATGCCCTCCATGGGCGATCACAGCCGTGCATGGGGGTGTCCAGCCCGAGACCTGCACACGTGTGCCAGGTGCGAGGCAGGTGGCTCCTGGCCTCTGTAAATAAGACCTCAGCTGTTCACCAGAAACCCGGAGCCCGAGTCCTCCCCAGACCAGTGCAGAAGGCCTGTCCCCTAGAGAAGGCCACTGTCCTCCTGGCGCCTGACTCAAGGGCAAGTCCCACATAAGAGGCCTCCCGCCTCCAGTCAGCCTCCTGCTCAGAAAACCTGACTTGTGTGTGCAGCAGAGCCGGCTCCTTCTGCGAGCTTGTGACCTCCGATCCTAGGATCCCCGTCCCCCCTGCCCCAGGGCCCCCGTCCCTCTAATCCTAGGGCCTCTGTCACTCCTGCCCCGGGACCCCTGTTCCTCCAATCACAGGGCCCCTGTCCCCCCTGCCCCAGGACCTTTGTGCCTCCCATTTCTTCTGCCTTTAACACCCTTTGCCCCCACCCCCTGCTTGACTAACTTTGAGTCAGCCCCAACCGCAGCACCAGCACTACTCACTTCCAGCCCCTGCTGACACCTGCCCTTGTTTAGTCTTTCTTGGTGGCTGCAGGTTCAGCAGAAACTCTAGGCCAGGCGTTGTCTCCGGGACCTAGGAGAGTGCTGGTGCTTGGTCATGTGTGTTGAATGAGTAGTAAATGGCAAAGGTTGTTGCTGCCCTGAGACGCTTCAAGAGAAAGGAGCCCCCTAACCCCAGCTGGGAGGAGGAGGAAGCACCCTGGGCTGGTCGGGTGGGAGAGGAGCTGAGCAGGTTGGGCCACCTGGGCTGACACCGCAGGAGCTCCGCGTGGGTGGACGCCTGCCTCGTGGGGAGGCCACAGGCCCCTCTTCTGCCTTTTGAGTGGAGACCTCCAAGGCTCCAGCACATAAAGCACCTTGGTCAAGCTGTTCCTGGCCACCCAGCCACGTCTCCAGCCACACCAGTTCTTACCTCCATCCCCCACGGCCCCAGCTGTCAAGTTTAAGGGTGGCAGAGAGCTCCGCGCAGCCCCCAGGCTTGGCCTCTTCTGGGGCTCAGAGCTCCGGGACGCCTGGGCCTGTGCACCCTCGGCGTCCCCTCTTACGGCTCCAGCGAGGACAGCCAGGTGCCTGGCGGACTCTTGCACGCGCTCATCCACGAGACCTCGTGTGCACCGTCCTGAGCCCGCCTGTATCCTCAGATGTTCCAGGTCATCCAGCCGGAGCGCGCGCTGTACATCCAGGCCAACAACTGCGTGGAGGCCAAGGACTGGATCGACATTCTCACCAAAGTGAGCCAGTGCAACCAGAAGCGCCTCACTGTCTACCACCCGTCCGCCTACCTGAGCGGCCACTGGCTGTGCTGTAGGGCGCCCTCGGACTCGGCTCCAGGCTGCTCGCCCTGCACCGGGTAGGTCTGTGCCTCGGCGCCCGGCGTGTGCACTGTGCAGGAAGTGTGGCCAAGGGGCCAAGTAGGGAGGGACCAGTGGACAGTGCATGTCTGCCTGTAAGCCGCAAATAAACGAGGCTGCACTCGCCTCGTCCCAGGAGCCTCCCACCTGAGGGGGCCTCCCACCCAAGGGGGCATCTGGGGCCCAGTCTCTCGAAGGCTCTGTG
Organism: Papio anubis; assembly: GCF_008728515.1. Lineage (NCBI taxonomy): Eukaryota > Metazoa > Chordata > Mammalia > Primates > Cercopithecidae > Papio > Papio anubis. The sequence goes on along the minus strand of NC_044990.1, from coordinate 91,709,015 downwards.
CAGACTCGAGGGTACTGCAGGCCTTCGAGGGTCCTCCTGAGGCCCTGCCCTGGGGGAGTGGGAGGTCAGGGTGAAGGGGGGCTCCCCAGTCCGCGGCCATCCTGCTTCTCTGAGAGGAGCGTGGGAGCAAACCCCTCCCTGAAAGTTTCATCTGGCCCAGGACACCCACCTTGATTCCGTGTGACACAGCAGCCCGTTGTCTTCCTGGCCGCTCGTCAGCTGGGCCTCCGGCAGTTCCACAGAGACTAGGGTCATGTCTGCCGGTCCTAGAAGGAGGCCGGGGTGCCTGGCGTCCCCGGTTATGCTCTGTGAGATGCACCTCACTGTTGTCCTGGCCACATGATGGCCTCACGTAAGGGCCCTGCGGAGGATGAGCTGTGCTCCACACTGGGCCACTGTTCAATCCTCCCACAGCCTCCGAGGTGGGACCTTAGATCCTGCTTCATGGACACAGAGGCTGAAGCTCAGGAGGAAGGTCTGGCTGCCGCCCAGGCTTGCGTGGCCACCGTCCCAGGATCCCCGGGAGAGGCCAGCGCTCTCCTGTATCCTCGAAATCCCGGGAGAAGGGGAAGCATTGCTGCCTGGGGAGGAGAGGAAACCTGGCCACCCCCAGCTGCAGCCGACTCTGCTGGGGACAGAGCCCCAGGAGGCTTCCTTCCAGGCCATTTCTCCCCATGAGAAAACATCTGCCGAATTTGCTCGCTGCCTTGGCAGATCTGTGGGTCCCAAGAGTCTCCAGCCGCTGAGACCGGACAGCTCGGGAGTCTCCCCTGTCCCGCACACCCGCAGCCGGCCTCAGCTCTCCCAGCTCAGGGATGCTTTTTTAGTTTTATGTTTTTGAGACGGGATCTCGTTCTGTCGCCCAGGCTGGAGTGCAGTGGTGCAATCTCAGGCCTCCACCTCCCAGGCTCAAGCCATCCTCCCACCTCAGTCTCCCAGGTACCTGGGACTACAGCTGTGCTCCACCACTCCAGGCTAATTGTTTTAAGGTTTTTTGTTGAAACGAGGTTTCACCACATTGCCCAGACTGGTCTCAAACTTCTGGGCTCAAGCAATCCTCCCACGTCACCTTCCCGAGTAGCTGGGACTACAGGCGGGTGCCACCACGCCCAGCTCACTAAATTTTGTGTTTTGTAGAGACAGGGTCTCACTGTGTTGTCCAAATCTCACTGTAAGGGTCTCCCGGTGTTACCCAGGGTCCTCCTGGGCTCAAGTGATCCTTCTGTCTCGGCCTCCCAGAGTGCTGGGATTACTGACATGAACCCCCTGACTGGCCAGGGATGTGTTTTAATGTCGGTCGCTTCATCTTCTTCTTTCCTTTTTTTTTTTTTGATGATAAATGCATTTCATTATTTATTTAGATGTTGAAGCTCTCACCACTAAGTTTTTACAAACTGTTGAGACTGACAAATTATTTCTCACACGGAAGTATAACCGCCCATCCCCAGGAAGCATACATACATGGTTGAACTAACATGAATAAATGACACCATTTTATCAATTACATAATGAAACAAATGACCAAGTATCCAAATACTGAGCTACTCAGCTCAAAAGGTATATACAACATTGGACGTCTGTTCAGTTCATTGGCAGAAACCCACTTCTTTTTTCGCAAGAGAGGCTGGGAAGAAAAGGGGAAAACTACCACACTTCAAACAAAAATAAGTTGGCGAAACAATTTCTAATCAGTGTGGCAAACATCGCAGAAGTGTCAGAAATTTTATGATTTAAGAATTGTTTTAGCTATAAGAAGCATTTCTGCCTTTTAAAAAGTATTTACTAAATTTAAGAGCATATTTCACATGTTCTGCACAAGGCAGAATTTGCTAAAAATAATTAACAGCCCTGCGCATTCCTATCAAGCCCTCCCTGTTGGTTGCACCTGAGTGCAAATGTTGAATTAACCGTGAGCCCCCTGTGTCTGAAGCCGTCAAAGACGTGCTTCTGTACAATGTAGATTTTCCTTTCTTTTCTTTTCTTTTTTAAGATGGAGTCTCGCTCTGTTGCCCAGGCTGGAGTGCAGTGGTGTCATCTCAGCTCACTGCAACCTCCACGTCCCGGGTTCAAGCAATTCTCCTTTCTCAGCCTCCTGAGTAGCTGGGATTATAGGTGTGTGCCACCACACCCAGCTAATTTTTGTATTTTTAGTAGAGACAGAGTCTCACCGTGTTGGCCCGGATGGTCTTGAACTCCTGACTTCAGATGATCCACCCACCTCTGCCTCCCAAAAGTGTGGGGATTACAGGCGTGAGCCACCGCACCCAACTTTGGAGGTTTTTCATAATAAGACAAGTAAGATTTATTAAAAGACATGAGGCCGGGCTCAGTGGCTCACACCTGTAATCCCAGCACTTTGGTAGGTCGAGGTGGGTGGATCACCTGAGGTCAGGAGTTCAAGACCAGCCTGGCCAACATGGTGAAACCCCATCTCCACTAAAAATACAAAAATTAGCCAGCATGGTGGCGGACGCCTATAATCCCAGCTACTCGGGAGGCTGAGGCAGGAGAATCACTTAAACCTGGAAAGCAGAGGTTTCAGTGAGCTGAGATCGCGCCACTGCACTCCAGCCTGACGTGTGCTGGTGTGAATGTAGGAGAAGCGGACATAGAGTGAGCAGGGAAATAACCGCACAGCCTCCTTCCATGTTTGAAATGACTGAAGGAATAAACCACCTGAGGTCTGGAGTGTTCATAGTTCCTGGGAATTTAGTTCTGTATGATACTAAAAATGTACAAGTATTACGCTGGGGACTTTAGCACCTAATCTTCCTAAATTTCTTATGTATTGAGAAGATTCTGGAGTAGGAATAGATTTAAACAAGACGTAACTCAGTACTGCATGATTTCAGGAAAGGTCAGTTAGTACAAATGATAAGCACATTTTAAATACTGAACAGCGAGGATCTTTTGCCGAGTGTCCAAATAGGCTGATGGTAACTGACGCAGAGGTTGCCGGTTCGTTCCGGCTTGCGGCCGGCCTGGTGACACAGCTGCCCGTGCTGCTGTGGATGCCACTAGACTTGCTCAGCAAGCCAGCACGCTAGCTGTGTACAGACAGACGCCAAATAGGACCTGTCTTGAGTTTCACTTCCAACATATCGTCGTCTTTCTTCAGTGACATTTTAAAAATTAATGTCATTTTTTTTTTTTTTTTTTTTTTTTTGAGACGGAGTCTTGCTCTGTCGCCCAGGCTGGAGTGCAGTGGCACAATCTCGGCTCACTGCAAGCTCCGCCTCCCGGGTTCACGCCATTCTCCTGCCTCAGCCTCCCGAGTAGCTGGGACTACAGGCGCCCGCCACTGCGCCCAGCTAATTTTTTCTATTTTTAGTAGAGACGGGGTTTCACCATGGTCTCGATCTCCTGACCTTGTGATCCGCCCGCCTCGGCCTCCCAAAGTGCTGGGATTACAGGCGTGAGCCACCGCGCCCGGCCTTAATTAATGTCATTATTAAAAGCATAGTTTAAATAAGTGTTTTTATCTTTCTGTTCTTGATGTGTCTGGACAGTGGCCTCCCAGCCAACATCCAGCTGGACATTGACGGGGACCGTGAGACAGAGCGTATCTACTCCCTCTTCAACTCGTACATGAGCAAGCTGGAGAAGATGCAGGGTGAGTCTGCCCAGCACGCCAATCCGTGCAGCGAGGGGACGCCTGGCGAGGCCCCGGCCACAGGAGCATGCCGCGGGGTGAAAACCTGTGGTCTGAGCCTCTCGTGTAGTGTGGGCTACATGTAGTTGTGTTTGTAGCGCGGATAGATGGATGCGAAAAGCTTTTTGCAGGGTAGGCAGCTATTTGGGGGACAGTTACCTTGATAACAGGTTCTATAGATAATTTTTAGATGGAATTTAACTTGTAACCTCTGTACTGCCAGATTTCTTTAGAGGACCCTATTTTTTCATTCCTTTGTGTTTTCCACAGGGACAAGTGCATGTGTGTGGACACGTGTGTGAGTGTGCATGCATGTGTGCACATACGAGATGTGTGCATGTGTCTGGCATGTGTGAGCTTGTGAATGTGTGGACATATGTGAGTGTGCATGAATGTGTGGACACATGTATGTGTGTGAATGTGGACACATGAGTGTGCATGAATATGTGGATGTGTGTGAGCATGTGTGAATGTGTGGACACGTGTGAGTGCATGAATGTGTGGACATGTGTGTGAGTGCATGAATGTGTGGACATGTGTGAGTGTGTGACTGTGTGGACATGTGAGTGCTTGAATGTGTGGACACGTGTGTGCATGCATGAATGTGGACACGTGTGAGCATGCATGAATGTGTGGACATGTGTGAGTGTGCGTGAATGTGTGGACATGTGTGAGTGTGAATGTGAACATGTGAGTGCATGAATGTGTGGACATGTGTTTGTGCGTGAATGTGTGGACATGTGTGAGCATGTGTGAATGTGGACATGTGTGAGTGTGCATGAATGTGTGGACATGTGTGTGAGTGTATAAATGTGGACATGTGTGAGCGTGTGTGAATGTGGACACATGAGTGTGCATATGTGGACATGTGTGAGCGTGTGTGAATGTGGACACGTGAGTGTGCATGAATATGTGGACATGTGAGTGTGCATGAATATGTGGACATATGTGAGCGTGCATGAATGTGTGGACACAACGTATGAACATGCATGAATGTGGACATGTGTTAGTGTGCGTGAATGTGTGGACACGACATATAAGTGCATGAATGTGGACATGTGTGAGTGTGCATGAATACGTGGATGTGTGAGTGTGCATGAATGTGCAGACACGCATGTGAGTGCATGAATGTGTGGATGTGAGTGTGTGGGAATGTGTGGACACGTTTGAGCTTGTGCGACTGTGTGGACATGACATGTATGAGCGTGTGTGAATGTGTGGACACGTGAGTGTGCGTGCATTTGTGCATGTGTGGAAATGTGTGGGCACGCGTGTGAGTGCATGAATGTGTGGATGTGTGTGAGTGTGTGGGAATGTGTGGACACATGTTTGAGCATGTGCGACTGTGTGGACACGACATGTATGAGCATGTGTGAATGTGTGGACACATGAGCGTGCATGCATATGTGCATGTGTAGAAATATGTGGGCACGTGTGTGAGTGCATGCATGTCTTTGGGCACGTGTTTGAGCATGCATGTATATGTGTGCACACATGCCATCTAATTCTGTAAAGCCATTCAGTGTCACAGATAATGATACTGTATATAGATTTGAAACTGTGCCAGGCACACTGTGTGTTTCAAATTTATTTGCAGTATCATTATCTGTGACATTGAATTGCTTTACAGAATTGAAATAGCAATCCAGGTAAGCCCAATTAGACAACATAGGGACAGTGGTTTGAGGTCTGTAATTCAGGAGAGGCAGAGACAAGAATAGCCCACAGCGGGGGGCAGGGGGTGCGAAGCAGCTGCGTTTGTTTCTATGCTAGGGTCTGGTAGAACTCAGATCTGCTCTTGGAGATCATATGACAGGGCCCTTGAGTCCCACTCAGAATGGAAATGGAGCAGAATGTGCCTGGAGTTATGCCTGTTAGATTTTCTTCTTTTCATTCCCCTGATTTAACCCAGAAGTGTCAAGTGTGTCTTGGCCTGGAAACACGAGTCCTGCCTGAGTGTCCGTGCATCTGCCCATCTGTGAGCTTGGCCATGCCTGTTCTCCAGCCCCACATGCCCTGGGTGTCCGTGGTTCCAGGCATACACAGACACACAGGCATGTACACACGTATGCATAGCCATGTACACACACGTTCCCAGCCATACATGCATGAAATGAACACACAGGTACATGTGTGTGCAGACAAGCAAGGCAACAATACCTGCACACATGTGCAATTGAACACAACACGCTCACATGTGCAGGCATGCATGTACATTCTCAGACAACCACACACGTACGCACTCGTGGGCCACCACCCACCACAGCGTCTTCTCCCCAGCAAGTGTGCCAGGTGCTGTCCCTGGGTCTGAGGTCCCTTCAGGTGCTGTCCCTGGGTCTGAGGTCCCTCCAGGTGCTGTCCCTGGGTCTGAGGTCCCTCCAGGTGCTGTCCCCAGGTCTGAGGTCCCTGGATACTGTGCAGATGGCACAAGGCCTCAGGGTGGCCAAGACAGTGGATCAGGCATCAGCTCGCCTCTTCCCAGCCCTCTCATAGCAGGAACCAACACAGCGGAGGCCAGAGTCGAGGAGCCTCGGAGAGGGTGAGGTCATCACACACAAGACCCAGGTTCTGAAAGATGCTGACCAGGCCCTCCATGATCAGCTTGCTGCATGCACCACTCTCCAACCTTGCTCAGCCCCTCCCAGGCCATGCACCCCGCACCACAGCTCCAGCTCTTCCTTCCTCTGCCGGGAGCAGCCTTGCGCATCAGTCTGGCAGACCCTGTTTACCTTGGAAGTGTCCTCCCCCAGCACTTCCCAGCCTCCCCATCCCCGTAGCCTGGTGTATTAGTTCTCGCGTTGTTATGAAGAGCTACCTGAGCCTGTGTAATTTATAAGGAAAAGATTGATTGACTCACAGTTCTGCAGGCTGTACGGGAAGCATGGTTGGGGAGGCCTCAAGAAACTTTCAATCATGGTGGGAGGGCAAAGAGGAAGGAAGGAGGCACCTCCTACATGATGGGGAAAGATGCCACACACGTCCAGACAACCAGACCGCGTGAGAACTCACTGTTACGAGAACAGCAATGGGGAAGTCCACCCCCGTGATCCCCTCACCTCCCCCCAGGCCCCTCCTCCAACACTTGGGCTTCCAGTCTGACCTGAGATTTGGATGGGGACACAAATCCAAACCACGTCACCTGGAATCACCTGTGTCACCAAAGTCACAACCATCTCCCATCACCTCAGCTTCCACATGCAGTGACCTTCCTGGGCCTGGCACAGAGGAAGTGCCTAGCACCTGGATGGGTGTGCTGGACAGATGGCCGGGCAGGCAGCTGAGTGGGTGGGTAGGTGGGTGGATGGACCAATGGGTGACTGATGGGTGGATGGAGCGATGGACAAATGATGGGTGGATTGACAGATGGGTGAGTGATGGGTGGATGGACAGATGGGTGAGTGATGGATGGATGGACCAAGGGGTGAGTGATGGGTGGATGGACAGATGGGTGAGTAATGGGTGGATGGACGGATGGATGAGTGATGGATGATGGATCAAGTGATGAGTGATGGGTGAATGGACAGATGGGTGAGTAATGAGTGGATGGACAGATGGGTAAGTAGTGGGTGGATGGACAGATGGGTGAGTAATGGGTGGATGGATGATGTGGGTGAGATGGATGGATGACTGGGGTGAGGGATGTGGATGGACAGATAGGTGAGTAATGGGTGGATGGACGGATGGGTGGAGGATGGATGGACGGGTGGTGGATGGTGGATGGACAGATGGTGGAGTAATAAAAGGACAGATGGATGGTAGATGGATGGAAGATGGTGAATGGAATGGACAGATGGATGGGTAGATGGTGGATGGACAGATGGTGAGTGGACAGATGGTGGAGGGTGGATGGACGGATGGTGGAAGGGACGGATGGAGGATGGTGGATGGATGGATGGTGGAATGGTGGATGGACAGACTGGAAGGATGGTGGATGGACGGATGGTGGAGAGATGGTGGACAGATGGGTGGATGGTGGACAGATGGTGGATGGTGGATGGATCTGGAGGAGTGGATGGATGGACAGATGGTGGATGGATGGAGTGGATGGTGGTGGATGGATGGATGGATGGATGGATGGATGGATGGTGGAATGGGTGGATGGATGGATGGGTGAGTGATGGATGGATAGACTGAGGGGTGAATGATGGGTGGATGGACAGATGGTGGAGTCATGGGTGGATGGATGGGTGGAGGATGGTGGAGGACAGATGGTGAGTGGATGGATGGATGGTGAGTGGATGGTGGATGGTGAGTGGATGTGGAGGGACAGATGGTGGAGGATGGTGGAATGGATGGACAGATGGTGGATGGATGGATGGTGGATGGACGGTGGATGGTGAAAGATGGTGGATGGAAGGATGGTGGAGTCAAGGATGGTGGATGGATGGTGAGCCGGTGGAAGGACAGATGGTGGATGGATGGATGGACAGATGGTGGAAGGATGGTGGATGGTGGATGGATGATGGTGGAATAGATGGACAGATGGGTGGATGGATGGATGGATGGTGGAATGGATGGTGGATGGATGGACGGATGGTGAGCCGGGTGGTGGATGGGTGGAAGGGACAGATGGAGTGGATGGATGGACAGATGGGTGAGTCATGTGGTGGAGGGACAGATGGGTGAGTGATGGGTGGATGGACAGATGGATGAGTGATGATGGGTAGTAATGTGTAGATGGACAGATGGGTGGATGGACAGATGGATGAGTGATGGGTGGATTGACGGATGGGTGAGAGATGGGTGGATTGACAGATGGGTGAGTGATGGGTGGATGGACAGTGGACAGATGGAAACAGGTCCCACATACCCTCCATGAGGGTTCACAGCACATCAGAATGGTTGGAAGCCTCAGTCCAGGGACCTCACCCCTCAGGGCACTGAGTCCCTCCTCTGTGGTGTTCAAGCCTCGACTGGAATCTCAGTGCATCCTTGAGGCAGATGGTTTTGTTGTTGGAGAGTTCTAATGACTTCCCGTCACTTGGCCCACGGGATTCTTTCCACCCAGTGTAGCAGGTCCTTTCTGCTGGCCTGTGGGGCTGAGGAGTGCTGTACCAGGGCACCTGTGTGGGAGGCAGAGAGTCATTGTCCCTTCCCCATCCCACACGTGGTGTGGCCTCTCCCCTGGCCAACCTCCCTTGGGCACACTCTAGTTCTTTATGTTGTCCTGAAGTTTGGTGACAGAGTGGCACCCAGTCCTGCAGGTGAGGCTCCATGGCAGGGCCTGGTGGGGTCCCATGCAGAGGGCTGGCCTTGGCCTTGGGCCATGCCACTGTGATTTTGCAGATGGTCTGGAAGTCGGCGGCAGGAGTGGGAACAGCTCTGCTGTGGGGGCCAGCAGGTCGCTGTGATCAAGTTGTGTCCTGGGACAAGCCACTTGTTTTTTCATCTACAGGACAGGCATATCCCCTTGGTTAGAGATTTGGGGAAGATTGGAGTGGCTTACACACAGCCTGGAGCACAGTGGCTCATCGCAGCTGTTACGTAAATGCTCTTTTCACTGACACCTTGTTATGCTTTGGTCAGATAAAGGGCCAGTCTTCACAGGCCACGGCCTCATAATTAACTTCAGAATGCAGCTTAGTGCTGTCGTCCTGTGTCCGAGGGAGCCTGGGGCTGCGCCTAGCAGTGGGGTCTGCTGTGGTGGTTGTGCCTCAGGCCGTCTTCCCCGTGGCTCGGTGTCCCAGCTGTGCAGACATCATGTCTTCCCAGGCCCAGCTCACGCTTGGACAAGCACTTGGATCTGTCCTTGGGGGGCCATGGATGCTCAGTCAGCACAAACCCACCAGCTGATCCATTTTGGTTGCTCAGTTGGCACAAACCCACCCTCTGATCCGTTTTGGACACTCAGTCGGCACAAACCCACCCTCTGATCCATTTTGGACGCTCAGTCGGCACAAACCCACCAGCTGATCCATTTTCTTCTCCACAACTTCACATCTTGATCATGCGGCCATTCGTAAAAATGTAGCAGGTGCTTTGCTGAAGTCCACACACACATGTGCTGCTCTGAGCTTTCCCTAAACCCTCCATTTTAAACCTTATCATACAAAGAGGAACTACAGATTCCTTATTGTGATTTTTTTCTAGTTATTGCCAGTGTTATTTTTTTAATCAATATTCCAGCTGAGAATTTTGCGTCTGATACATGGTCCATGGACTCCTTCTGGGGGAGAGCAGCACTCTGATGGCCCTGCCCCTTCAGGGTCCTTCTTCCCTCGTCTTGAAGAATGGCACGTGTTCATGGCTGAATAGCTCTATGGCCTGGCTTGTAGGGCTTAAGACACCACAGCCTGCCTTCATTTCATCCTGTTTTCTCTGTCTCCTGGTTCCATCTGGCAGTCCCCGGCTGGCACGGTTCCTTCTCTGCTCCCAGCTGTGGCTGAGATGGTTCGTCAAGTCCATGGCTCAGCCCCACACTTGTCTCCTTATCAGATGGCCACACGGCCACTTGCTTAGTGGTCTGTTCCAAACACTTTCTCATTTTTTTGAGATATGGGGAGGCTGGAATTTTAATTCTCAAATCCTTTAACTTAACCAACTCTTTGAGTTCTGGTTCCTTTTTGCTCAACAATTCCACCTTCAAATCATCTCTCTTCCCCCATTTTGCTGTGAGCGAGCAGGAGGACCCAAGCCGCTCCCCCAGCATTTTGCTTAGAAATCTCCTCAGTTACGTGTCTGATGTCATCACTCTCAAGTTCCACCCTCCCAGAACACGAGGGCGTGAACACAAGTCCACTTTGTCACGAGGATGGCTTTTTCTCCGCTGTCCAGTAGCACAGCCGTCCTTTCTACCTGAGAGGTTGTTAGAACAGCCTTGCCACCCATGCTCGTACCACCATTCTGTTCAGGGTTACGTAGACATCCCCTAAGACAGGCCTTCTCTGCAGCTCTCCTCCTCTCCCAAGCCCCCAGCTTTGCCCTTCAAGGGCATTCACACCAGCCAAGCCGCTTCCGGCATGCACCCCCAAACCCCTGCAGCCTTCGCCCAGCACCTGGTTCCAAAGCCAGTCCACATTTGAAGGTACTTGTTACAGCAGCAGCCACTTCTCAGTCCCAGGTTCTTAGTCAGTTTGGGCTGCAATAAAATTGTACCATAGGCTGGGTGGTTACCGACAGCAGGAATTCACCTCCCAGCATGAAGGCTGAGAAGCTCAAGATCAGGGCATAGTGACGCTGGTTTCGCTGCGGACCCTCTTCTGGGCTACAGCCCGCCAGCATCTCATCGTGTCCTCACGTGTGGAAGCGGCGAGCCAGCTTCCTTGGCGTCTTTTATAGGGGTGCCCGTCCCGTGCCCAAGGGTTCCACCATCATGCCTCGTCCCTTCCGAAGGGCCTCACCTCCAGACGCCATCCCTTGAGGGTTAGGATTTCAACCCATGAATCTGGGGGCACATTCATTCCATTGAGATGGGCACAGCTGCAGGGCATTGGTGCTGGCTCTGGGCGTGCGTGCCCAGGCGCTGTGAGCAGTGAGGCAGAGACGTGCCTGGTTCAGGTGTTCGGACTCAGGTGGCACAGGGCCCTGTCCCGGCTCAGGGGTTCCATGGCCGTCCGCTGGGGACGAGGCCCCAGAATGGCCTTCAGTGGGAGTGATGTGGTCCGATTAGGAAGGTGGCCTGCCCGCGGGAATGGTTTCTGTGTCCGTCTGCGTTTACGAGTGGCGGCCAGCCCTTTCTGGAGGAGCTTGCGTTGGAAGGACGTGTGCTGTGGGTGGGGCCTGCAGTGATGCAGCTGTGTGGAGACGGGGCCAGTGGCCGCTGGACCCTGGGCTCCTGCCCTGCGCTGACCCCTCCGTCCTCCACAGAGGCCTGTGGCAGCAAATCCGTGTACGACGGCCCGGAGCAGGAGGAGTATTCGACGTTTGTCATTGACGACCCCCAGGAGACTTACAAGACACTGAAGCAGATCATCGCTGGCGTCGGGGCTTTGGAGCAGGAGCACGCCCAGTATAAGAGGGACAAGTTCAAGAAGACGAAATATGGAAGCCAGTGAGTGCCACTCCCGTGCCTGCCCTGGACGGCCAGCGTGGTGGGTGGGAGGGTGCAGTGGGGGTGGGGCTGCAGGAACTCCTGGGTGAGACCGCCTGTGCACAGGTGTCTGCCTGGTGAGGAGAATCCCAGTTGCACCTGGCTGGCACCTGGCAGTGGTCAGTGGATGTGGCCTGGCGCTGCTGGTCCCTCCTCCGGAGCAGGTGCTGCCTTTGCTTTCCAGGACCCCAGCCAATGTCTGGGGTGCCTCCCTCGCCTGCTGCCTCCCCGCCTCTCTGCTATGCTGGTCTCATGTGCTCTAGTCTCTACGCCGAGGCCTTGTTCTGCCTTGGTTGAGTGGCACACCCTCTGCCATCTCTCCAGGCGACCCATGGTGTCCAGGAGTAGGGTCAGCTCTGGACGAAACCCACTCTTGTCTCATGAGGCAGGTGTGGTGAGGTTGAGTACGTTCAGCCTAGTTACAGGCTGCAGGCTACGTGGTGCTTAGCTAAGCTCCACTCCCCCTCACTCCATGGGACAGAGGGTTGTAAGACCCTCCTGAATTGCTGGAAGATTGACTTAAACTATGTAAAGTGCTAGACTGGCTCTCGGCCTGGAGTGAGCAGGTGTGTCTGTGTCACTCTCCATCCAGTGGGTACCCAGGGTCCACCATGGCAGAACCCACCACACAGGCTTGTTCAGGGGTGGGTAAGCCCGAGAGCCCTGTGTAGCTGTACAACCTCCTTCTCACTTCCACCTTCCTGCTCGCTCCTCTCTTCTGTCCTCCCTCCCTTCCATCCTCCCTCTCTCCTCCTCCACCCTTCTCCTCCTCCCTCCCTCCCTTCCTTCTTAACCCTTCCTTCCTTCCACCATGCGGGTCTGGTCTGGGAAGGGCAGTGGTGAGGCTCCAGGAGAGTGACAGGTCCCTGTGGCTCCGACTTGGACCGAGTTGCTCAGGGGACTGAGCCTGCAGCACCTCCTGAGTGCTGTGACTTCACCCCTGACATCATCATATCAGATCCCTCTCGACACCCTTCGGGGGAGACAGCCCCGTTTGCCTTCCAAATATGTTGCCTCGTTGATATCATCACGTCCATCAACCTCATGGCCAAAAGCCAGCAGGTTGAAAAACGCGTGAAGCGTGATGCTGTTTGTTGTAGCAGAAGGTGCACACAAGGCACACACGGTATGAGATGCACACACACAGGAGAAGGTGCACACACGGAGGAGGTGCACACAGGGGAGGAGGCGCACATGGGGGGAGGTGGACACACGTGGGAGGTGGACACGTGGGGGCAGGTGGACACACGTGGGGGGAGGTGGACACACAGGAGGAGGTGGACACACAGGAGGAGGTGGACACACGTGGGAGGAGGTGGACATGTGGGAGGAGGTGGACACGTGGGAGGTGGACACACATGGGAGGAGGTGGACACGTGGGAGGAGGTGGACACGTGGGAGGTGGACACGGAGGAGGTGGACACGGGGGAGGTGGACACACGGGGGGAGGTGCACACACATGGTATGAGGGAGGTGTGCACGTGGGGAGGAGGTGTCCACGCCTGTTGAGTGTCCCAGCACAGGGGGACAGATCTGTATCCCTGGAGCTCATGCTTCACACACGTGAGCAGTCTCTGCAGTACAGATGTGCACATTCTGCACACGTGCCACAGAGTCTACGTGTTCCATGTCTGTGCATGTATATGTGCTACACACGTGCTGCAGGGAGAGACGTGCACATGCACTTCCACGCCTGCCCCGTGTGCACACATCAGAGGCTCCACAGGTGCCTCCGGGGCCCTGTGGTCCCTTTGGCTCCTCTGCGATTCTGTGTTTTGTGTGGATTGCAGTGCGAGTGGTCACATTTAGGAACAAGAAAAGCTCCCGCAGCCATGGGTGAGCGCCAGGCAGCGGGGGCTGTGCCTCATTCCCTCCCCCATCCGCCTTTTCAGGGAGCACCCCATCGGAGACAAGAGCTTCCAGAACTACATCCGGCAGCAGTCCGAGACCTCCACTCATTCCATTTAAAGTCTGCGGGACGTGCCCCGTGGCGCCAGTGAGCTGCCCGTGCAGAGCCACAGCCTTTGGGAGGGAGAAGAGAAGGAAAAGCACAGAGCCAGCACATGAGACGCAGCCGCCCGGCCCATGGACAAGTGGCACTGGGGCTTCCCTCTCCAGAGCCACCGCCACCGCTGCCACACCCCCCGCAGAAAGCCCACGTGGCCTGGTGGACTGTGTCGTCCTTCGGTTCTGTGCTTTTGGCTCTTCGTTTGTGGGGTTCTGGAGATCCGCTGAAGGATCAGGAAGTGGGGCTGTGCTCTAGCCGCAGCCGGCCTCAGGGAGCCGTGGCCCGTCCAGTCGGCTGTGACCTGCACCTCTGGCCGTGTGTGCGTCTGTCTCACGTGCACGTCTGTCTTGCGTGCACGGTGTGTGTGGCACTGGGCTCTGTGGCTCTGTGCCGTGATACCCGTCTTGGCTTTCGGCTTCATCACATCGGGACGTTCAGAGCATCACTCTCCCACTGTGCCTGCTGTCCAGGCGGCCGTGGGAGGCGGCCTCCCTGTTCACTTTTGAGGTTCGTTTGATTCCTGGCTGAAGAGTCAGTTTTGTGGCTGGGAGGTGCAGAATACACAGAAATCCCAGTCTGAGGCTGTCCTTGGTGCTTGGGGGATACGGGTTCTGTCCACAGGGTCCCTTGGAGGGAAAAGTGTGGGCTCCAGCTTCTCCAGGTGTCTGCTGAGTCCACAGTTGAAGCCCCCATTGTTTTGCTGTTCAATGGGGTTTAAAATCAGAATTAACATTTGCCACCCCCCGTGGAAGTTTGAAGATTTTTAAAACAGAAATGTGCATTTTTCAAGCTGTTTTTCTTTATGTTTTTTAAGGACCATTTTTAATTAGCTCTTTGATACAAAGTAACTCAGAACGTCAAAACCTATACCCACTAAAGGGAAGGCTGCTGGGAAGGCAAATGGAACAGGAATGGAGCCTGCCTCAGGAAGGCCAGCTGCAGGTCCTCAAGAAAATCAAAGAAGGGAAGAAATTCTGAGTTTGAGGTACAGGGGCTTCAGGGGTGCAGACGTCCCTCCAGGGCCCGTGGCCAGTACTGCACCTGCGTCATGAACCCCCAGATGCTGTGCAGGGCAGGGGCGGGGCTGCTGTTTTATTGGGGAGGGGAGCATCCTAAAAATGGGGTCCAGGCAGACCCCTCCAGACCTCACACCGCCGAGGAGGCCTTTCCCACAGGGCGTCCTCCCGGGATGCAGATGGCAGGTGTGTGGGAAGCGCCGTTTGAATACACAGCACGACGTATCCTTGTACTGACTTCTCCCGGTTCTTGTTTGAAAATACTGTAGTTCAGACTCTTAATCTCCATGGCAGATAAAAACTTTGTTGTCACAAAACTAGTGGAGGAAAATGTTGTAAAAATAGACTTTTGGACACACAGCTGTTGGGGCTGCAATTTTTACCTTGGATTTATAACTTAACGTTTCTGTTTATAAAATACTAGTGATTTGCAATGTATTTTACTGGCCAATTAAAACAGATGTTTTATTCTTTCTGAGGACTGGCTTGGTTTTCCAGGGGTGCCCACTGGGAATTGCACATGTGGGCATTGGTGGGGGTACAGGGAGGAGGATGGCATCTGGGGAGCAGGATGACATTGCTGATGCCAGGCGACGTCCCTGGTGATGGGTGACGCTGCTCTGACAGGTGGCAGTGCCCTGATGACAGGTCACATTGCTGATGCCAAGTGACCTCTCTGGTGACAGGCAGCGCTGCTCTGACAGGTGACAGGGGACGTCGCTGGTGACACCCCAATGACAGGCTCCGATGACAGGTGACATCGCTGGTGACAGTTGACGTCTCTGGTGATGGACGGCGCTGCTCTGACTGTGGCATTCACCTGTGTTGCCTCGGGTGGGAGTGTGGCCCCGTGATACCCTCAGGAAGGGTGTGGGGTCACACAGTGCTGAGGGCTAAGGGTCGAGGCCGCCAACGGCCGTGGGGTGCGGCTGGAGATGGTGTCCACTCAGGGAGTGCTGGGCAGACAGACCAGCCTGGGCTGCCATCTCCAGGAATGCGGAGGGTGTGGTGACTTGGAGGCCCTGGGAGGAGAGAACAGACTGCCCCTCCCGGCAGGTGGCTGCTGTACGTCCAGGCAGGAGAGGGTTGAGGGGGACTCTGGGTGAAGATGCCATGGCTAGGGACAGCTGCTGCATTTCCTCACTTCTCTATTCCTTTCCTTGCTCCATTTGAATTCTTCTTTTTTGGTAATTTTATTGTGAGTCAGCTCTGGTATAAGAAAAATGAGGAGGTGTGGCTCTGGGGACCCCAAGCCAGGCCTTTCTCCCAGGGAAGGGTGAGGCTTGGTTCGGCCTGGCCGGCCTCCTCAGCCCGTGGTGAGGTGTGGGGTCTGCCCCGGTCCGGGAGCGCTGTGGGTGGTGGACGAACCCTGCGGGTGGGGGCATCCTCCCCGGGAGGCCAGCGGCCCTGCTGGAGCCACACTTCCCGGCAGGGCTTCAGACAGTGTTGGGAGCCAGGGGGCTCCTGTCACACTCCGGGCACAGCTGTGCTGGGGTCCACCCAGGAGGGCCAAGGTCAGCCCCTCCAAGAGGAAGTAGAAGGGTGAGGAGCATGAGGCCCCAGGGAACGTGGAGAATGGAGCCCCTCCCGGAACAGCCAGGAAGGTCCCACGGGGCCGTGGGAGGTGGGAGTGTATAGGGGCCGGAAGCCCCTCCGCGTTTCCCACTGATACGGTTCGACTGTGTCCCCACCCAAACCTCATCTTGAATCGGGGCTCCCATAATTCCCATGTGTGGTGGGCGGGACCCCGTGGGAGGTGATGGAATCTGTGTGGTGGGAGGTGATGGAATCTGTTTTGTGGGAGGGCCCCACGGGAGGTGATTGAATCTGTGTGGTGGGAGGGCCCCACGGGAGGTGATTGAATCTGTGTGGTGGGCGGGACCCCGTGGGAGGTGATTGAATCTGTGTGGTGGGCGGGACCTGGTGGGAGGTGATTGAATCTGTGTGGTGGGAGGGGCCCCGTGGGAGGTGACTGAATCTGTTTTGTGGGAAGGGCCCAGGGGGAGATGACAGAATCATGAGGTGGTCTCCCCCATACTGTTCTCATGGTGGTAAAGAAGTCGGAGATCCGATGTAAACGTTTTATAAGGGGTTTCCCCATTCGCTTGATTCTCATTCTCTCCTGCTGCTGCCATGTAAGAGGTGCCTTTGCCTTCCGCCGTGACTGCAGGGCCTCCCCAGCCTTGTGGAACTGAATCCATCCAACCTCTTCATAAATTGCCCAGTCTCCAGTGTGTCTTTATCAGCAGCACGAGTACTGACTGATGCACCCACCAAGAGACAGCAGGTGGCTTTGCAGAGACCCCAGGGACACCCATTTGCTCTTGTTGCTCCAGACGATCCAGCACTTGTTGGAGAGAGACAGCAGCCTCCGCTCCCATCCTGGCAGCATCCGTGGGACTCCCGACATCGGAGCGTCCAGAGCAGGTGCCTCTGAGGAACCGTCCCAGGAGGCCAGGCAGTGCCAGAGTGTGTGTGAGACCAGGGCTCCCACCCTGCACCCACCACTTAGCCAAAGAGCTGAGGCCTCCTGGGCGCTGAGCGGCTCTGGGCTCTTCAAGAGATGAGACCGGAAGGAGGGGAGCCTGCGGCCTGGGGGTCACACCTGCTTCCCCCTGACGCTGAGGAGCCCCAGGCACAGGAAGTGGGTCCTGGGGGGCGCCGGCTCGCGATGTGCCCGTGAAGGGGCCGCCCAAATAAGCCACGCCCTTATAAGGGTTGTTTTGAGCTGAAGCAGCCGTCCATGAGGGTAAGAACGCTGCTTTCTTCTGGCTCTGGAGAGCGTCTTCCCCGTGGGGTGTTCCTCCTCTTTCGGGAAGGAAAGGCCATTCCCAGCCACACAGACCGTGCTGGAGTGCGCGTGCCTTCCTCCAGCTCATCTGCCGATTTTAATTCTCGGGGCCAACCAAAAAACACCGAGAGGTAAAACGTTGCCTCCCCACCCACCGTGGTCTGGAGGCTGGAGGAGATTTTCTGTTCGACTCAGTACAGGCTAAGCTCTGTCCCGACAAATCCCCATGAATCCCCGTGCTGGAGCTGTGACCCCGTGACCCTCAGGACCCCAGGGTGTGGCTGCGCTTGGGCGTGGAGCTGTAGAGATTGTGAAGGTAAAGCGAGGCCATGCGCGTGGCCCTGACCCCGGGGGGCCGGCGTCCTCATGAGAAGGGGAGACGGAGACGCAGCACACAGGACGACCACGTGAGGACATGGAATATCGAGGACGCAGCACACAGGACGACCACGTGAGGACATGGAATATCGAGGACGCAGCACACAGGACGACCACGTGAGGACACGGAATATCGAGGATGCAGCACACAGGATGACCATGTGAGGACACAGAATATGTCCTCTTCGCGCCAAGGGGAGAGCCTGGGGGAGCCAGCGCTGTGAGACACTTTGCCCCCAGCACCGGAGGGAATGGGCTCCCGCTGTTTAAGCCGCCTGCCTGAGCAAACCCACACAGACTACCCGGCAAGGCCTCGCCGGAGCCCCGGCCACAGCAGGGTTTCGTCCTGGTGCCGTGTGGCTGGGGAGAGGCGCGGGGCCGGCAGCGTTTGCACCGCACCACTGCCTGCAGGGCTGCCTTTGTCTTCCTGAGTTATCTGTGTCCCGTTTGCCGTGATAGGGAGAGAAAGACTCAAACACCCTGTCACAGAGGGAGACCCGCGTCTGTGCTGCAGGCAGCCTTGTTAGGGCCTGGTGCCGGTTCCCCGCCCTCCCTGGTGGAGAGACCAGACGTGAAAACAGAACCGCCCCAGCCCCGGCCTGCGGGAAAGAAGGGAAAGCACAGAACCCGCCCCAGCCCCGGCCTGCACAGAAAGCCGCGCTGTGCTGCCTGGGACCAGCTGATCTTTGGCCTCTGACCTTCCAGTGATGTCACAGCAGCCCCCTGGCAACAGCGCACCCAGCACCTCCTGACCACTCCCTGCGGGACGGCTGGGTGTGAGGGTGGCAGCCTTGCGCTCGGGCCGAGGCTGGGCTGGAGGATGGAGAAGGACACGGGGAACACACACAGGAGGCACCGGCCCGGCCCCAGGGTCCTGCCCTCAGGAGTGGCCCTCGGGCACCTCAAGGCGGCCAGCGAGGCCTCTGAACTTCAGCGGAGCAGGAGTCTGGAAGGCCTGCAGCTCAAGGGGGACCCTCCCAGCCACCCTAGGAAGCCTCGCAAGGAGCCGGGTAGGGGCTGTGGGGCCACGGGGAGCGGGTGGACGGCACGGCTGCTCCACCAGGCCCTGAACCCAAAGTACCCACGTCAGGGCCCAGCCAGTTAGAAAGTCACTTCCCAAGGTTAGGGACGCGCCGAGACAGCCCCAGGAGGTCTGACGACGTGTGTCCAAGGCGGGGCACAGCCCGGTGTCGTACATTTTAGGGGGACGTGGGGCATTAATCAGTCCCTGTGGGGGGTACGCTGGTTCTGTCCAGAAAGGGACAGCCTGAGGCAGGAGGGGCTCCCAGGTCGTAGGTAGAGGAGACACAGGATTGCATTCTTCTGGGTCTCGAGCAGCCTTTCACTGAACACCCAGTTTGCACGTGAGGGGTTAGCGGGAGAGTCCCTTGTACCCTAGTCCAGCTCAGTGACTGCAGTTTTACATAAGCAGCTCGGAGGAAGCCGTCAGACACGCTTGTCTCAGGCGAGCAGAGGGAGGACGGTGATCTCCGTCCCCGGTCAGCTGCCCGTCTGCATTCCGCGCGTGAAACTCCACAGAACTGCCTGGGGCAGAGCTCGTGAGGCTCATAGGGCATTTCCTCCTGGGTGAATGACGAGGTGGCCTGTGGCCGTTTATCTCTGCGGCTCTTATTTAGGAAGAGGATGGGAGGCAGGTTTGCCTGACACATTCCCAGCCTGACTCTTCCCCTTAGCTCAGTGATTTGGAGCCCGAGATTCGTTTTCCTTCCACAGGCAGCAGGGACCGGGTCAGGCCTCCTGCCTCCCACTGCCCTGTGCTCAGAACGCTAAGGGTGGAAGAGGGGACCATTCCAGGTCCACACCTGTAACCCACCCAGGGCTGCCGGGAAGGCCTTGCGCTGCTGGGGCGGAGCTGTGGGCTCCAGCCGGGCACAGCCAAGGGCGGGAGTGGTGAGAGGAGGGTAGGCCTGGGACCCTCATGGGCCTCCAAAGCCAGCCGACGCCTGGAGAGAGGACCATGGCCAGGCCCCCCATTTGCAAGGAGGCCGTGGGTCCCTGCGGGAGCCTCGGACCTCGCCCACCAGCGAGGAACCTGCGTAGCCGGTGTTTGACACGGATGGCTTCTAGACCGTGAAACGTGTAGGCTGCATCTGTGTCAGTCCACGCTCACCACTCAGATGTTTCCAGGTGTGCCGAACGGACAGTGGCCTGGGGATGGTGCTAGAGTCACCCCCTCACACCTTGAATACCGGCCTAGAGCACAGGGCTGTGGTGCTGACACAGAGGTGCGAGCGGGCGTCCCCTCCCCTCCCCGCCCCTCCCCTCCCGCGGCCTCTGCAGCTCTGCCTCCCCTTCACAAAGGTGGCCACGGGGCTGTGGAAGTGAAACAGCCCAGTAGGACTCAGGGTTTGCTCAAGCCCTGGAGACAATTGTAAGAAGTAATGATGTAAAAATATGTGTTCTCTGAGTTTAAAAATCCAAAGATGTGCTGTGTGGGGGTGTGAGCAGTCAGGAGGCTGCACCCCACCTCCCTCCCCGCGGGATTCCCTCAAGACGTGCAAAGTTCTCAAAAGAATAAGTTACGCCAAGGCTGCTTAGCGGGAATTTAAGTAGGGGCAGGGAGCAGGTCTCGAACAGTGCTGCCCGGTGCCACCGCAGTGTGGACTTAGAGGCCGGGGTCGGACAGAGGGAGGGACCAAGCCCCATCGTGGCTGACGTTTCCCTCAACACCTGCTGGATGTGCCCAAAACCGCGTGATGGGAGGAGCCGCAGCAGGGAGACCGGGCTTCTCTGGGGCTGCTTGTCCTGTCCGGCAAAGACGTCCACCCTGCACAGCCTCCCCCAGGCACCAGCACCCGGGGTCTGAGACCACGGCCCAGGAGCGCATCTCCCGGGAGCTTGGTGGCTGCCCCCAGGCAACTGAGATTCTGCCGGAGAAAAGCAGGAGGCATTTCCAGCCCTGTGACCCCAGGAGATGGGCCCGGCCTTGCTGACCACCGGTAGAGTCAGATGTTCAGCTCCTCGCCCCGCACAGACTTGGTGGGCTCGATGACATGCACAGTGCCACGTGCACCCACAGGTGCCTGGATGTGTGAGACGCCGCGTCCACATCACAGGGAGGCCTCCGGGATGTGGGAGAGGTGGGGCGGCCGACTTCACGGGGGACCAGTGCGGGCAGAGGGTGTGTCTGGGCCTGGGCCACGCGGAGCACAGGAGACCAGCGCTCACAGAGGGCAGCCCAGAGGCATAAAGTGGTCCCGAGAAAAGACTACTAGAAACACCCCGCGATGCGCCTCGGGGAGCCCGGAGAACCTGGAGATTGGTGGATTTTCCTGGACAAGCCAAGAGAGGTGTCAGGTCCCACCTGTCCGTGAGAGGAAGCCTGGGTGGAGGGTGGTAGCCGCATGGGCAGGTCTTGGGATCTTCTCCCACCCTCGTGCTCAGCTACCTCCAGCCAACTGCGCTAGGACAAAGAGGAATGGCAAGAGGTCCCGGAGCCTCTTGTGTTTACTGTAAGGCAGCTGGCCATGCCTCGCCCTGAGTCCTGCAGGGAGAAGGTGGAGCCGGGGGTGGGCTGAGCTGCTGGGACTGAGCCAGGCTCAAGACCCCGGCACCAGGCTGTGGAAAGTGCTGGTAGCAAATACAGGAGGGGCTGGGCTTGGGCACGGGTAGGGGAGAAACTCAGGTTAGCCGTAGCCACGGCTGAGAGTTGAGCTCTGCCGTGGGTGGCTGTGGGTGGCTCTGGGCAGGTCCTGAGCTCCGGTAGCTGTGGTGTGATGGTGCTGACGGCTCTGTCCTTCTTCCCCAGAGTCCGAAGAGCAAGGGAAAGACCCAAGCAGTAGCGGGGAAGATGCCAGCTGGTAAGTGGCCTGTCCGGCGCTGGCCTGGGTGAAGGCGGAGCTGGGAAAAGTGAGGCGGACACAGGAGAGGGTGGGGCGTGGGGGTGGCACCCGGGCATCAAGGTAGACACTTAGAAGGGGACCGAGGGAGCCCTGGGTGCTGAGAAGACCCTGCCCAGGGCCCGGATGGGAGGGCTGGGAAATCCTCCTTATTTTGAGAGAGAATTCAGTGTGGGAACGGGGCCCACCTGTAGGGGGTGGTGTCCTCAGGACTCGGGCCCTGACCTGAGGGTCACAGCTGCATCCCTGTCAGCAGACACCCCATGGCCCTCTGGGGAAGGAGGCGTCGTCTCGCTGGTGGACTGCTGGGCCAACCCTGGATGTAAACAACTCGAGTGACCCTTTAGGGAGGGGGCGTGGGGCCCTGGACGGCACAACCTCACTTCATACCACCGAGTTCTTGCCTCCTTGCACCTCGTGTCCCGTCCCACCCCAGCTGTGGTTCTCCTACCCACTCACCCTCTTGCCATCAAACAAGACTTAAAAGTCCTTGAATTCCTCAAGAATTTGTCTCAGATCTAACAAAGTGGATTTGCCAGCACCATGGACAAGGCACGGGCCAAGTCTGCCTTCTTTACAAATGGCTCCCGTAGAGTGGAGACCAAGGAAGGCGTCCAGTCGCCAAAGTGGCCAAAGGTGCAGTCAGTTGGTGAGAGTGTTCGTGCGTTAGAGCAATGTGTGAGGCGTCTGGAGCCTCCCACCCTGTAGAGCTCAGGGAAGCTGATGGCCTTGGTGAGGGCAGTTGAGGTGGGAAGACCACACACCTTTAGGGTGGCACAGCTGAAAGTGTCTGCTCACGTTGGCCAAGTCAACACCCTTGGGCAAGTCAACACCATTGCAGATGGTGGCAGAGCCCGTCATCCTCACTGCCTGTTGCGTTCCTCTTGCCCCTGGCCACACACCACAGCAGACCACAGAAGGGGTTACCAGGTTGGTGTGAGTAACAGCAGGGCCAGCCACGGACCCCCCAGCCTGCTGGCTGGCACAGCCTATTTGGTATCCACATGGAGTGAGCTGTGGATCTGCCACAGGATG
Source organism: Papio anubis (assembly GCF_008728515.1). NCBI lineage: Eukaryota > Metazoa > Chordata > Mammalia > Primates > Cercopithecidae > Papio > Papio anubis. Next base: position 91,686,246 of record NC_044990.1, on the reverse strand, counting down.
GCTGCATCTTCTCACCAGATTTTGGTTCTTTGAGCAAGGTTAGAGGTTGGCTGTAAGTAAATTGGTTCCCAGTCCAGACCCTGGCAGTAGAGGGTAAGTTTTTCAGCCGAGATGGGTCAGCAGAGGAAGCCAGGAAGGCCAAGCTTGGGGGCCTTTCAGAGCCAGAACTCTGTGCCGGGTCAGGGCCCCTCATAGGCGCCCACAGACCCCAGGGGCACCAGCCTAGAGCCCAGGGAGACAGCCCCGGAGGAGACCAGGAGCTGCCTGCAGCTGTCTGCCATGACACCTCTTCCAAACCACTTTCCCTGCTCCTCCTGCAGTCAGGAAAACCTAGCACAAGACAAGAAGGAAAGCTTCGGCACCCTTGGGAAGCTGGGTCATGAGAGTGGAAAACAGGACCCAGAGAGGGAGAAGAGCAACTCGGAGGCCAGCACGCAGGAGGCACGGGAAGGCGAGCACGCGGACGGAGGCTTGCAGGAGGCTAAGGTTGGGCTACGCTGAGGAGCAGTGCATTTTTTACCTCTTGTCTTGGAGCCCAGCCTTCACTTACCTCTCTGGTCTTACAGGAACAGGAGGCGGAGTCCATAAAGCTAAATGACCTTCAGGAAAAAGAGGCAAGAGCTTTTCCCTTTAGTAAAAGAAGTAAGATGGGAGGCCTGTCCAAGTAGGAGTTCTGCTGGAGCCTGGGCCTGCCTGGGACCGTGGTCTGGGGGTCAGCTCAGCAGGCGCCAGGCTGGGAAGCTGGACTAGGCCCCGCTGTCTCCCTAGAGAGGCTTGGGGCCAAGCTCTGAGACTCTTTGCCCGATCCCAGGGCAGCCTGACCCCCACTTGCCAAACGTGCCGTCACTAAAGGTGTATGAGGCCCTGGGAGGAGGTACCCTCAGCTTGACCTTGGCCCAGAAAAACCCCAGAGCCCCAGGCTTGATGTGCTGTCCAGGAACACGTTGTGCTGTGGGGATTGTCATGCGGCCCTGCATGGAGGAAGGTGGCTTTTGTTCTCCCTCCAAGCTGTGTGGTGGGGATGGGAACACGGCTGGACATGCTGCTTGCCAGGTGGGCCTTGGTTTCATTCCAGGGCTCTTGGGAAGTCCTTCGCCCGCCCCCAAACACTGCCCTTGGAGTTGACTCAAGTGCTCCCATCGGGTACACATTCTGGGCTGGTCCAGGTGCCCAGTTAGAGGCCTTGGGGCAGCAAAACCCTGAGCCACTGAAGCCATTTGCATCCCAGGAGGGTCTCCTGCTCCTTGGTGCGGAGTGTGGCCCACAGGCAGGCTGTGGGGGCAGCAGTGCTGCCTTGTCGAACAGGGCTGGGGTGGGAGCAGCCGGGCTCCCTAGCTCTGGGCAGTGCCCCATCTCCTGGAGGCCCCAGTTCTTAGATGGTGAGGCTGGAGGAAACCCTCTGGGGTCTCAGGGCCCTGATGGGAGGTGATTAGGGAGGGGTGAGAAAGCTGTATCCCCCCTCCATCTCTACTGCCAGAGCTGGCCATGGACACCTCACAGTCCACACTGCCATCAGCTCTGCCCAGCGTCCCAGGAGCCCTCGTTCAGCATTGCCAGGATCTGGGGGCCTGATGGTCATCACCAGGGTCTGCCCCAGCTGCCCCAAGGGCCAGGAGCCACTGTTCCTCCCAGGGAATCAGCATTCCTCTCCAGCTCACCCAAGCCTGCCATCCACACCTCTCTGGTTTCCATTTGCAGAAAGCATCTGTGTTTGTGGAGATTGACCTGGGAGACCATGCTGAAGAGGTAAGAATGGAAACCCCCAAGACAAGCAGAGCCAAAGCCGTCAGGAAAGGGCCTGTGCTGCCTGGCAGGGCCAGCCTTGGAGGCTTTTCTGGGAACTTGCCCCACAATAGGCACGTGCTGGACGGGGAGGCAGAGACCTGGGGCCAGCAGCTCCAGAAGAGCTCTCTGATGTTGAGGATTGGTCTAGCCTCTTCCTTACCCTCCCACACTCCAACTCACACACACTTCGGCACTATCAGAGACTCTAGGGCTTGGGTTAACCCTCAAGGTGCCCATGGGTCCTCAGAACCTCTTGTGAGATCACGTTGGGGTGGTGAAAAGGGCACAGACCTGGAAGCTCAGAGAACGGGCTTTGGTAGATGTGTGGTTCTGTCAGTAAATGCTCAAAACAACTCATCATATTTCCCTGTGCCTCAGTTGTCTCCTCTATTAAGTAGGAATCATATTAGTACCTGCATCCCAGGGTTGTTTGGGAAAGCTCTCAGAGCAGTGCCTCATACCCAGGAAAGCTTCAGTATGGAGTATCATCATCATCACCACCATTACTATCATCACCATCAACACCATCATTATCCTTATATCACAACCATTACCATCATCATCATCATCAACATCAACATCATCCCCAAAGACATCATCACCATCATCATTAATGCTCCACCATCATTATCCATCCACCATCCATTCCCATCCACCATCCTTCCTTCATCCATTATCCTTGTCCGTCCTCCACCATCCATCCATCCTATTTATCCATCCACTATCATCCATCCACCATTTATTCATCCATCCATCCATCCATCCACCATCCATTATCATCCACCATCCATTATCCATCCACCACCATCATTCCATCCATCCATCCACCATCCACTATCCTTCCATCCACCACCATCATCACCATCACCATCACCACTATCACTATCACCATCATCACCATCATCACCATCACCATCATCACCTTAACCATCATCCCCACCATTATAATCACCATCATCATCACAACCATTTGCCAGCATCATCACCATCATCATCATCACTATCACTATCACTGTCGTCACCACCGACATCGCCATCCGCCATCTGTCCGCCTTCGCCGTCATCCGCCTGCATTATCCCCGCCGTCACCATTATCGCCATCATCACCCTTGATCCATCCACCATCCATCCACCATCCATCCATCCACCATTCGTCCACCATTCCACCATCCACCATCCTTCCATCCACCATTATCCACCATCCATGTCCATCCCTCCACCACCATTCACCATCCATCCATCCATCCATTCCATCCACCATCCACTGTTTATCCATCCACCATCCACCACTATCCACTATCCACCATCCATCCACCATCCATTATCCACCATCATCACCTTCACCATCATCCCCACCACTATCACCATCACCATCATCACTCATCACCACCATTATAATCACCATTATCATTATCACCATCGTCACCACTGTTATAATCACCTTCACCATCACTATCACTATCACCGTCGTCACCACCATTATCACCATCCACCATCATCACCTTCACCATCATCCCACCACTATCCACCATCACCATCGTCATCGTCACCGCCATTATGATCCGCCATTGTCATTCCGCCATGCGTCGCCACTGTTATAATCACCAGCATCATTGCCACCACCATCATCATCCTTATCTATAAAAGGAAGAGGCTGACTTAATGACTTATCTGGGCCCTTCCAACACTAATATCTGGGGTATGTTCCTCCATTTCTTTGCTGTGGTGAACAGTCATCATTTTGGAAGTTTCTTGAAGTTCTTTCTTGGCAAGTTTAAGCTCCTTCCTGGGGGTCAGTTATTTTCCAGAGTGCACCTTCTCTCCCTTTTGCCCTCAGAGCATGCCACAAAGCAGAGAGAGCTGGCGATTAACCCCCAACAAGGCTATTCTTGGGGCACATGAGTTCTAAGGACTCAAGGAGGGCCAGCCAGTGGCACAGTTGGGCTGACAGGCCAGACCTGGTCTTCAGTGCTGGAGCCTGGCCACATCAAGAGTGCAGTTCCTTTTTTTGAGGGCGGAGTCTGCAGCTCTGTCGCCGGGCTGGAGTGCAGTGGCGGATCTCGGCTCACTGCAGCTCCAGCCTCCCGGGTTCCGCGCCGTCTCGGCCTCAGCCTCCCGAGTAGCTGGGACTACAGGCGCCCCTTCACCTGCGCCCGGCTAGTTTTTGTATTTTCTTAATAGAGGCGGGGTTTCACCATGTTAGCCAGGATGGTCTCGATCTCCTGACCTCGTGATCCACCCGTCTCGGCCTCCCAAAGTGCTGGGATTACAGGCTTGAGCCACCGCGCCCGGCCAGGGGGTGCAGTTCCTTGGTCAGGTTCCCCTAACTGGAAATGTTCAGACAATAGACAGCCCTGTCTGAGGCCCAGGCAGCCTCTGTGCCCTGGCCTGATCCTCCAGCAGGTCCATAGGCTATACCTCAGTGCCCGTGGCTGACACCTCCCATCCCTTAAACGTCTCCACTCCCCACAGGTGGTCACCGATGCCAAGAAGGAAGAGAAGCCGTCCCAGATGGATGTGGGAGATCTGTCAGAAGACGAGTGAGTGATGCTTGTGGGCTCACACTAGGTGGGGGTAGGAGGACTTTCGCCCCATCATGGTTTCTGATGTGCCCACCATGCCTTGTGTGTGGTGGGCAGAGCCGAGCCCAGGCAGTCCCCTCTTCTCCCTGGGTGCTGCCGAGGCTCAGCATCTACCGAGCCTGAGGGGCTAAGGGCAGGCAACAGGACATCGGACCTTGGAAAGGCTCAGGGATGAGCTTCATGATGCCCCACCTCACCCCATAACCAGGCTGTGTCTCCTACCCGTCAGCCAGGAAAAGGACCTGATGAGAGGGGGAAGAGGAGGGGGAGGAGGGAGCGGGGAGAGGTGACAAGTGCATGGTACTGGCTTCTCCTGTTTAGGTTTTAGCTGCAGACTTGGGTCCTGCAGGTGGTGGGAAGCTGTGCATACATGCTGGTGTCACAGCCAAGCCGGCCGCTCTCACAACGAGCCTCAGGCCCTGGGGCCGGGGCAGCCCTCGAAGAGATGACCCGTATCCCCAGGCTGGATGCTGTGTAGGTCCAGGGAAGCCCCAAGACTTCCTGAGGCCCCGAGGCCCTCAGCCATGAAGAGGGGTGTGGGGAGGGAAGACATGTCTGGCCCATTGAACGGGGCCATGTCCCTATAGTGTTTTATTTTAAACAACACACGAAAATACAAAAAGCAATTGTCCAAATGCCTACCACTCAGAACTAACAGTTTATGAGTATCTTGATTTATTACAGGTTTTTTTAAAAGGATGAATTGTTCTATTGGTTTTGTAAAACAGTCACATGATACTAAACCTTCTTTCAGCCTGTAATCCCAGCACTTTGGGAGGCCGAGGCAGGCAGATCACGAGGTCAGGAGATCGAGACCATCCTGGCTAACACAGTGAAACCCTGTGTCTACCAAAATACAAAAAAATTAGCCGGGCGTGGTGGTGGGCGCCTGTAGTTCCAGCTTCTCGGGAGGCTGAGGCAGGAGAATTGCTTGAACCCAGGAGGCAGAGGTTGCAGTGAACCGAGATCATGCCACCACACTCCAGCCTGGGTGACAAGAGTGAGACTTCATCTGAATAAATAAATAAATAAAAGAAATAAGAACCCATAGGGATTGGACACTCACCAAAACAAGATGTTATGAAGAAAATTTAAAAACTTTTAACATTTGGCCGGGTGCGGAGGCTCACACCTGTAATCTCAGCCCTTTGGGAGGCCAAGGTGGGTGGATCGCTCCTGCCCAGGAAAGCCGAGAGCCCTCAGCCATGGCTATAATGAATGGGCGTCAGCTCACGTGCACACTTGTGTGTTCGTTGGAAAATGCTTTGGCAGGCTCCATCTCTCTCTCTCTTTTTTTTTCTTTTTTTTCTTTTTTTTGAGACAGAGTCTCACTCTGTCACCCAGGCTGGAGTGCAGTGGTGCAATCTCAGCTCACTGCAAGCTCTGCCTCCCAGGTTCATGCCATTCTCCTGCCTCAGCCTCCCGAGTAGCTGGGACTACAGGCACCCGCTACCATGCCCGGCTAATTTTTTTGTATTTTTAGTAGTCGGGGTTTCACCATGTTAGCCAGGATGGTCTCGAACTCCTGACCTCGTGATCTGCCCACCTCAGCTTCCCAATGTGCTGGGATTACAGGCGTGAACCACCATGCCTAGCCTCCATCTCTTTTTTAATTAGCATGATCTGGATTTTCTTTTTCCTAGTGTTGCCTTTTTCTGTACCCACCCAACACAATACATCCCCAGGACTGTTAGAGGGAATCTACAGATCACGCAGAGCACTGCACACTCCACAGCATCACAGTAACTACAGATTGGGAAAAAACTTGACAACTAGTCTACAAAACTGGAACCACTTTTGTATATTATTTAATTAATTGTGCTCTTAATATTTCCCACCTTTTTGTACCCCTATTTATTAGAGTCCTTTCCACAAAAAGCAGTTTTGGACCAGAGTTGATTATAAATGTTTTTAGAGAATAATTCAGAACAATGACTACAGATGCAAAACCTTAGAACAGCCATGGTTAAAATTTGATGAAAGCTTCTAACCAACAAGAAAATAGTTATTTCTATTACACATAACATTGTAAGAAAACAACCAAAATCATGACAGACAGTGTCACATCAGGACAGCCAGGCTTCTATAAATTTTACATAATCTTTAGAACATTCACATGGATAACAGGCCCATACAAATATAATTTACAATTGGACATTATCAAAATTATGACTAATATGAATATAAATGTATATAATTTTTAGAACATTTATATCAATAACATGTTCACAATTATAACTGAAAGAAGGTTTAGTATCATTTATCATTTGATGATGCTACCCATACAGTTTTACCAAATCGAATTGTTTAATCTGAAAAGACTTTATGTAGGATTTTGATTCTGTGGAAACCTGCGAAAGATGTCAAAAGGTTCAAAACAATAAAAACAGAATTATGGATCATTTAAAAATAATAGTCACTCATTTAACCAGAGTGATTATCAAAAGACCTCACAGGCAATTCAGAAAGTTACGTTGCTATAAAACCATAACTCTTTTAAAGCCCAGTTGTCTTAAGTAATCAAAATTTAATAAAGATAATGCAGAAATTGGCCGGGCGCGGTGGCTCAAGCCTGTAATCCCAGCACTTTGGGAGGCTGAGATGGGCAGATCACGAGTTCAGGAGATCGAGACCATCCTGGCTAACACGGTGAAACCCCGTCTCTACTAAAATACAAAAAATTGAGTGAGGTGGCGAGAGCCTGTAGTCAGCTACTCGGGAGGGAAGCTGAGGCCAGGAGGAATGCGTGAACCGGAGGCGGGAAAAGAGCACAGTGAGCTGAGATCCGACCACTGCACTCCAGCCTGAGCAGCAGAGCCGAACTCCGTCTCAAAAAAAAAAGATAATGCAGAAATTATCTTGATAAGGAAATATTTATTTTAAGCCAGTTATCAAAAGGTACAGAGAAACCTGCAGTGTGATTGCCTCTCCTTGAGGGAAGCCCATGCAGGTAACCTGGAAGTCAGATCTGATGAGAAGGGCACTGGAACCTCGCCAGATACAGGAAAAGCATCTCCAGGGCTGTTGGTGTGCACTTGATTACAGAGGACAGTAAACAAGGAAACTAGTGGGGAACTAGTTGGGGAACACACAGCTCTTGGTAACAGCATGAGAAGTTTTCTGATTATGTTGAACAATTCAGGCGGCAAGAAAAATGAAATTAATATAAAATTGAGAGAAGCTGCACTTAGGAAAACGTTGGCAAACAGCAGAGGAGGTAGGCTGGAAAGGTTGCAGGACTTGACAAAAAGTTTAGAGGAGAAAGGGGTTGTTATCAGGAGCCTAAAGAGGGGAGAAAGAGCTGAGACAGCCACACATGACCTGCAAACCACACGTTGCAAGGGACAGCAGAAGCTGAGTTTCTGAGATGTAGATCTGAGCAGTTTCAAAAGAAATGATTTCAGAGTTAAAAAAACCTCTTGCAATTTCATTAAGAGCAAACCAGTACTTTAAGGAAACTTTGTGGTGACATAGGGACCAATCTTTAGTTTTTGTATTGTGCTTGTAATTTAATATCATGCGTCTTTTTTTTTTTTGTTTGGGGAGGCCAGTCTTGCTCACCTTCAGCCAGGCTGGAGTGCAGTGGGCGCCAATCTCGGCTCACTGCAAGCTCCGCCTCCCGGAGTTCCGCGCCATTCTCCTGTCTCAGCCTCCCGAGTAGCTGGGACTACAGGTGCCCGCCATAGCCCGGCTAATTTTTTCTATTTTTAGTAGAGACAGGAGTTTTTCACCATGGTGCCAGATCTCTGACCTTGTGATCCACCCTTCGGCCTCCCAAAGTGCTGGGATTACAGGCGTGAGCCACGCCCGGCCAGCAATCTTTTTTTTTTTTTGGGATGGAGGTCACCAAGCTCTGTAGCCAGGCTGGAGTGCAGTGGTGCCATCTCCACTCCTGCAAAGCTCCGCCTCCCAGGTTCATGCCACATTCTCCTGCCTCAGCCTCCCGAGTGGCTGAGGACTGCAGGCGCCTGCCACCACGTCTGTATTTATTGTGTGTGTATTGTGTTTTTAGTAGAGATGAGGTTTCACCATATTGTAGAGGCTGGTCTTGATCTCCTGACCTGGTAGTCTGCCTGCCTGCGGCCTCCCAAACTGCTGGGATTACAGGCATGAGCCACCGTGCCTGGCCCAAAGTTCAATCTTTAGAAAGACATATAAATAATTCCCTTTTAATCACAGCCCACTTACACACATAATTCTTTTCATAAATTATCTTTTCATAAACCTTATCATGACTTTTACAGATCATTCTGACATGCTTGGACTTTCTGCTTTGTCCTACACATCTTTTAAAAATAGCCAGTCATTTTACTTCAGGATAAAAAGAGAGAGAACTTGGACAAGTCCACATGTTAACTCTATCCTGGCAGATTGCCATTTTGACTCGAATTTTTCCTTAGTATAATTTGCTGTTAGTTTAAAATAAGCAAAAAATGGGCCAGTGACAGCCTTAGAAAGCCTGGTATGCCTTAATGTTTTAGAACACCATTTTTGGCCATTTCTTCATTAAATCTCCTTTCATGAACCCCTCCCATCTAGAAGGGCTCTGTGTGTCCTGCATGCGGGCACTGACTGGAGTTGAGTAGGTCAGTGCCTGTTGTTTGGCTTTTACCATGATTTGGCTATTTCCCATAGAGTCAGATTAAAAGGGGAAGCACCTGCTCAACCTGGCCAATCAGACAGCCTCACACATTCTACCCAATCAGACAACCTCACACATTCTACCCAATCAGACAGCCTCCACATTCTACCCAATCAGCCTCACACATCCATTTCTTCTTAGAATCTTTTCCTTTTCTTCTTTCTTGGGGTGAGTCTCCTCTATCACCCAGGCTGGAGTGTAGTGGTGTGTTCCCAGCTCACTGCAACCTCCACCCCCTGGGCTAAAGTGATTCTCCTGCCTCAGCCTTCCAAGTAGCCAGGGCCCTGGCCTTCATGCCCAGTTAATGTCTTATTTTAGTAGGGTGCAGGGGATCTCCTGTGTTGGCCAGGCTGGTCAAGCAGCTTTGAGCTCAGGTGATCCTGCCTCAACCTCCCCAGGTACTGGGACTATATGCATGAGTCACAGCACCAGCTAGTATCTTTCAACTAGGAGAATTTTTCTCCTTAACAAATGAGAAGTCTCCATCAAGGAGTGGGAGTGAGTGGCTGAAGAAACTCAGGGCTGTCAGCCAAGCAGGAGGTCTGAGCCCTAGCACAGCCCCAGGGGGACCCAGGAGAGACCCAGGGAGACCCGGGAGAGACCCTAAGAGGATCCCATAGAGACCCCAGGAGAGACCCCAGAGGACCCAGGAGAGAGCACAGAGAGCCCCCAGGAGAGTCCCGGGAGGACCCAGGAGAGACCCCACCATGTGCAGCTGTGCAGGGGCCAGAGAGGCCCAAGGGGCACAATGCTGGGGCCAGGTACTTGAGTCCTGCAGTGTCCCAGGCAGCCCTGGGCAGCCTGCCAGGAGTCCCTTCGTGGGCACCATGATTGCCAATTAAGGAAGAAAAATCAAGCTTTTCAAGAGTTTGTTTTACATGGAAGTCTTAGTGAGGACTGTGCACTGAGGCCGTCACCTGCAAGACGTCTGTCCACTGCCCCACGCCGTGTTTCTGTTCACAGTTCCTGGACAGGCAGTGAGGGGGCTGGGCAGCAAGAATCACATCAGGATTTGAGTCTTGAGCATGTTTGGCTGTAGATTACAGAAGTGTCCACGAACATAGCAGGCGTGCGTGTGGGAAAAGGCACAGACCCAGGTCACTGATCTTTTAAGAACGTAGTGGCTCCAGGAAGAGATGGAGGCAGGGCCCATGTGCTCTGTGCTGTTTTGTCTTCAGGCATCCTTCTGGAGACCCGCATGTCCTCTGAGTCAGGGTTCAAGCAGAAACTGGCAAACTGGGCTTCACGTCCGCCACTCACCACAGCCCCTGAGGGCTTGATGAAATGGGATGCATGCGGAGTGCAGGGGAGACCCCCCTGCGGTTGATGAAAGAGGTGCATCACAGTGCAGGGAGACCGCCCTGCGCTTGATGAAAGTGGAGTGCATGCAGTGCAGGGGGCCACGGTTGATGAAAGGGGTGCATGCGGGTGCAGGGGAGACCCGCCTGCGTGATGAAAGAGGTGCATGTAGGTGCAGGAGACCCTTCACGGCTGGATGAGAAAGGGGTGCATCACCCAGTGCAGGGGAGACCCCAGTGCGCTTGAAGTGAAAGGGGTGCATCGCGGGAGTGCAGGGGAGACCACGCCGCTTGATGAAAGAGGTGCATGCGGAGTGCAGGGGAGACCCGCCTGCGCTTGATGAAAGGGGGTGCATGCGGAGTGCAGGGGAGACCTGCCAGTGCACTTCGGGGTGCCTGTGGCCACAGTGCCGGCCCAGGACCGTTTCTCACCCACCTGCCCTCCTCTTGGCCTGCAGGATGCAGACCAGCTGGGTGTGCTGCATCCCGTACTCCAGCAGGAAGAGGGAGAAGGAGAGCGCCTAGTGCCCCGGACAGGGTGCTCAGAGCTTGACGAAGAAGAGGAAGGAGGCGGGGTGCGGAGGGGCTGGGGCACCGGTCAGAGGGTGGTCGGGCCACCTACATGCCGCCCAAGAGCCTTCTCTGCCAGGCACTGAGGTTCCTGCTTTCTTCTTGTGGGACTGGCCAGGCCTGGAAGGAGTGAGCTCACAGACCACGCCTTTGGACTGAAGATCCCGCAGCCCTGAGCAACGCTGGGGCGCTGATGACCACACCAGGTGTGAGCCACGCCCGAAAGCCACTGCCCCCTGGGTGAGTGATGATGTGACCTTAACACAGAATAAATGACGGGAAGAGACTTCCTCTCCACCAGCCAGAGGGGCTGTAGCCCTTCCTGCCCTGGCCTCTTGCTCAGTGGCTTGCTGGGTGGGGACAGAGGTCCCTGGGGCACAGCAGGGGAGGCTCAGCCCTTTGTGGGCCTCGTGGGAGCTGCAGCTCCTGGAAGCACCCCCCACCAGGCAGGGGTGAGAGGTGCAGGGCAGGATGGAGCGTTTGCTGTGTCACCAAAGTCCCTGCAGGAGCCAGGAGCACAGTGGACGCAGCTGAGCCCTGGCTGTGACTACGAGAGCAACAGAGACTGGGGTGCTGGCACTAGGATCTGTCCCTGGAGGGGAGCCACATGCTCCCCACTCAGAGGAGGAGAGGGAGTCTTCCCAGGGCATGTGGGGGGCTCCAGGACATGCCTGCAAGACGAGTTCCACCAGAACCCACCCAGAGCTCTGTCGTTCAGACACGCACGCATGCATATTCATATGTACACGACACACACATGCTCGCACATACCACACGCATGCACAGGAGGGCACGGGCAGGTGGCCTGCAGCATCTCTGATCCGGGTGCCTCTAAGGCCTCAGAGGCCACAGGCAGAGATGCTGTGTGCACTGTCTATCCCCATGGAGACACATGGGGGCCGTCCCTGTGGTGCAGACGAGAATGCGAAGGCTCCCGGAGGGTGAGCTCTGCCCATCACTGAGCCAGGGAGGGAGGGCCCCTTTTCAGGGAGCCGCATGCCACGCGGAGCTTGTCCCCTGGGTACTTCGCTCTGATCAAAGTGGGGCACCATCGAGGCTGAAGAGAGAAAGGGGATCCCCGAAGCCAGCACCCACCCTTGGCTGGAAGACACCACAGAAGATAAGTGCCCACCAGCCCCAGTGTCACCGTGTCCCAGACAACTGGAAAGGGGCCCTGGACCAGCTGTCCTGGTGGGTGCAGCCCTGCGGTCCACCTGGTAAAGCGAAGCCTCCACGTGGCATCACGGGGCTGAAGAAGCCAGACAGCTGCGGCCTGTCCCCCGTGAGGCGAGGGTCGCTGCCATCCTGGCTGCCGGGCAGTTGGGTGTGACTCAGTTGTGCCCTCTGACTGTGCCAACCAAAAAGGCACCCAGAGAAGCTTCCGGAAAGATGGTTGGTTTGTCCCCTCGGTGGGGCAGGAGGCGGCAGCTCTGCTGGGTGGCTCCCAGCACCCTCCCCCCCACAGAGCAGGCATCGGCGTGAGTCCGTCCACCCGTGTATTCGTCCTGTGGCCACGTGTGGCTGGCCTCATTCTGGGTATGTCGGTGGCGGTCGCCTCTAGGACAGGGAGGTCCCACGGCTCTTCAGACACGGGAGCTTGGTGGTGGCTTAGCTGTTAGAATATGAGCCTTCCAGAGTCAGACACGCCTTTGACTTCTGTTGGGCTCTGCACTGATTTCCTCAAACCCGGGGTAATTCTGTTCCTTCACTGGTGAGGTGGGGGTCACAGCGGACGGAAAGAGCTGATCCGGGCCAGCACTGGGGTGGGAGGGGCTGACTCCCGGGACCCCGGAGGGGTGATTGTTGCCATGGGGGGGAAGTTCCATGTGCTGCTCCCTCGAGCCTTGATTCTGGGCACTCCAGGGCAGCCAGGCCTGGCTCACACCTTCCTGCCCACAGGGAGATTCCCGTGGAGCAGGCACACGCCCTGTGGGATGTGAGTGGTCACCTGGCTTGGGCCCCAGCTCCTATCAGAGAAGCGGGCAGGTCCCGAGCGAGCTGTTCAGGGCACTCAGCAGCCACACACCCAAGGAATGGGGCTGCCTTGTGCCAGGCCGGGGATCTGGGGAAAGGCTCAGTGGGCGCTGAGCTCAGAGTGTCCTGGCAGCGGCAGTCAGCGTCCAGGATGGTCAGTGGTGAGGCCAAGCCCCGTCTTAGTGGAGGGGACGAGGTTGGGCTTTGGAGACTGGGGAGCAGGAGACATCCCTGAGGAAACACATCTACAGGCACAGAGCCGGAGAGCAGCTCCTGCCACGTGGTCGATGCTGCTGAGGCCGGGGGCTGCTTCTGCCCAGCCATCCCACCCAGCATGGGCATGTTCCCGCTGCTGCCCAGCCAGTTGGGCTGAGAGGCTCGGGCAGCAGCGCTGGCGTCGGTGGAGTGGACCAGGCAGGGGCCCAGGGCAGGAACCCTCTGCAGATGCGCAGCCCTGAGCCCGGCAAGTCAGCTGCAGTGACATCCAGGGAGGGGTGGAAGCCCAGACTCCCCCTAGAAGGACACTGCCCTTGGCCTTCAGTCCCATGGGGCACAGATGCTGCCTGGGCTTTCTAGGGCTGGCCAGTGGTCCTGGGGTGGTGACCCCTGTTGCCCCAGGCCCAGCCTGCCTTAGTTTTATCCTCGGTCCCCACTGGCCTCTGACCTGTGCAGACTCCAGTAAGTGAGCAAAGCCATCAGAGCCCTCCCAGGCTGTGGGGAGACAGTCCAGTCCCACATGGCTCCTGTGCCTCCACAGTGGCCCCCTTGGAGCCCAGCTCTGAGCAGGCAGAGCGGCAGACACACGGCAGCACAGACCCTGGGCCGGCGCAGTTCCTCCAGCCACGCCAGCTGCACCTTGGCTGTGTCCCTGTCGGGCCCCAAACACCTGTGGCCGTGCCACCGGCCACCTCTTTCCCGCAGTGCCACCCCCCCACCCCTGCCAAGTGTTATGTGTGTTTTCACTGCAGGTGATGTAGGAAAGGGTGAGTCTCAGTTCAACGTTCTGGTTCCTTGGGGGCTGTCGGAATGATCCTGTGTTCTTTCCAGGGTTTTCTCTGACTGGGTTTAGATGCCCACACGTGGGAACATGTATTCAATCCCCGTGCATACAGATGGTGCCATATACAGAGAGACATAGCTTGTCTTACAAGAGTGGGGTCGCGTTGCACTGTGGCTTTTTACCTTCTTAGCTTCATTCTATCCCGAGCAGAGCAGCCTCCAGGCCATCCAGGGATCCCTGCTGACCCCTGCCAGGCCCTGTCCGGAGTGCTGAACACAGAGCAGCAGGTGCTGCGAGTCCCCAGCCTCTCGGAGCACCGGTCCCTGTGGGCGTCTTAGACGGTCGAGTTCAGCACATCTCTACGTAGAGTTTCGCAAAAGGCAACCACTTTGAAATGGGAGGGCTGCAGCGCCATGGCCTGGTGACGCCTGTGAGTGACTACAGCAGGGCCTGGAGGAGGAGCAGGGGGGCGAGTGCAGCCTGGGTGGTGACGAGTACAGCCTTGGGGCCTACGCTGGGGCCTGGAGGAGGCGCGGGGAGGGTTGGCGAGCGCAGCCCTGGGGCAGGCGCTGAGGCCTGGGCCTGGCTGAGCAGCTCTACGCCTTTCAGTCTGGAGGTCTGGAAACCCGGCCAGGATCTCCCCGAGTGGGCAGTGCTGTTGGCTGGGGGTGGGGAGTGGTGCTGGCACTGTGTGGCCGGGCAGAGCCGAGGCCAGAGCAGGTCCGTCCACACACAGTCCACGAAGGGACGTCGGGCGCCCTCCACAAGCGCAGGCCCCGCCCGGCTCCGGCCCAGCCCGCAGGGACGGCCTTGCCCTTCTTTCCTCCCTGGCCGACAGCACCACCTCGTGGGCTGCGGTGCTCAGGCCACCGGTTTCCGTCCTGGAAGCCACAGCCACCGAGATCCAAGCGAGGAAGACAGATTTCCACGCCTCCTCCCCAGCTGAGCATTCGCTGGAGGGGACGGGGCTGTCCCTACGTCCCTTAGGATGATCCCCACATAGATGCTGGGTGTCCCGACACCAGGACCCCACGCCTGTGAGGACCCCACAGGGTGAGACACCCCCGCCCCACATGCCTCAGCCTAGAGAGCCCCCTGGGAAACCCTGTGCTGTAAATGGTGTGGAAACTTCCCCTGCCCGGTGCCCTTCCCACGTGACCCCACAAAACCCTCAGCCATGGACATCCCGAGTTCCTCTGAACTCTCGGCCTCCCCAGACCTCCCCAGACCTCCCCAGCACTACAGACGTTCCGGGGCCCCGCGGAAGGGCGGCCCTGCTGGAACAGGGTCTTCTCGCTGGTTCTGGTTCTGAAGGCCATGGTGGGTGCAGGGGTAACCCCGTGCCCTGGAGGGGGAGGGAGCCTCTCCCGTGCGCTGGCTCCTGCTGAACCCCAGGCCCAGCTGTGGGAGAAAAGCTGCCCAGGGCCCTGCAGGAGAGGCAGGACCAGGCCTGGTGCACACGGGCAGAGGCGGCTGGGCTGGGCTGGGAGGTCGGTCAACGAGAAGCCGCGATCCACGATCACTTGTGGGAACCCTAGCTGGGAACTCCTGAGATTCTCTGGGTCTCTCCCTCTATCACCAGCGGTTAACTTTGGGACAGCGGTTAACTTTGGCCCCTTCCTGTCACACTGGGTGGTGTCCAGGGCCAGCCACAAGGTTTGGGGCTCCGTGGTGCAATGCTGTGTCCAGGTCCAAAAAGGGCAACGTGGAAGCAACTCCTTGGGGACAGAGGCCAGGCCACCGTGGGGAGAGGCAGGACACAGCCCTCCTGGCCCTGAACACCTGGAGGGGCAGGCAGGGGGTGAGGACCCCACCCCTGCAGATGGGGAAGCACCCTGGAGGATCCCTTTATAGCAGATGGGGCTATGGGAGCACCGGTGTCCCTGAGGCAGAGGTGAGGACCCCACTCTGCAGATGGGAATGCACTGGGAGGTTCTATGGCAGAGGGCGATGGAGTACCTGACCCAGAGGGCGGCGGAGCACCGGAGGTTCCTTGTATGGCAGAGGGCTATGGAGCACCAGGTTCCTATGGTGAGGGTTTATGGGAGCACCGAGGTTCCCATGGCAGAGGGCGATGGGAGCACCGAGGTTCCCATGGCAGAGGGCGATGGGAGCACCGAGGTGCCTGAGGCATGAGTGATGACCCCACTCTACAGATGGGAGCACCGAGGTACCTCTGTGGGCAGCTTGGGGCCAGGCACAGACTGGCAGAGACTGGGAGCACAGCTTGTCAGGGCATCTGCGGGTGTGAGGGTCTGACACTGTCTTCAGGGCTTAGCCTTCATTCTCCCTGCAGGAGGGGACAGAATGCCCTTTGTCTTTGTAAGATATCACTGTAAGATAATATCACTGTAAGATAATAAATTTGAGCTGTTGGAAGCCACTGTTTGTGGTAATTTGTTAAAGCAGCAAATAGGAACCTCATAGACTCACGACTGAGAAAAGAACTTTTATCTGAGGAGGCAAGTCCTTTTCATTATTGGGCCCAGAGAGGTGTTTGGTTGAGGCGGCAATCATGTTCTACTCCCTCTTTGAGCTGCGTGTTCATCTTGTGAAAGGAAAATAATTCTTGGGACCCCAAATCGCTGAGCCTAAGAGAGAAAATCCAGCTGGGGACTGCGCCAGGCAGATCTACCTCCCATTCTCTTCCTGAATAAGGGAATTACACAGATTTTAAAAAGCTACACGCCTCCCTCAAAGAAATTCCTTGTGGACAAAGGACAGACAGACCTCAAAGTCATCCCACTGTTCCTGTGGGACAAACACACACAGCTAATCGCTTCCTCTGCCCTCTTGTTTTACTGAGCCAGACTGAGGCAGGAGTGACCATTCCTGTGAACTGTGCATTCAGTAAAAGGCTAATCAGAAGCTCAGAAGAATGCAACCATTTGTCTCTTGTCTCCTACGACCCGAAGCCTCCTTCCCGCTTCGAGCTGTCCTGCCTTTTTGGACCAAACCAGTGTTCATCTGATGTATGTTGATGTCTCCCTAAAATGTGTAAAACCCAAGCTTTGTGCCGACCGCCTCAGGGACATGCTGTCAGGACCTCCTGAGGCTGTGTCATCCCTGCGTTCTTAACCTTGGCAAAATGAACTTCCTAAATTGACGGATTCATCTCAGATGCCTTGTGGGTTACGACGCTCCTAGGACGTTCATCTCGGCCGCAGCTGTCTATGAGAAGAGGTCGTGGCTGCATCTGGATGCAGAAGGACCCCCAATGCTAACGATTGTTACCACAGCCAAGGGAAAGGACGCTAACCTGTACGGGTTTACGGCTGCCTTCTCGGCAAGCTTGCGATTGTAGGAGCCGTACGTGGCCACGATGTGGACTGCACTCTGGCTGGTGGCCGTGGCGTGACCGCGGTCACTGCACAATCACTTGGATCCCTGGGAGGAGAGGCCTGTAACCTCGAACTGGAGATCCCACGGGCATGAAACCACCTTTGCAAAAATTATGGCAGTGAGAAAATTATGGCAGTGAAAGAGACCCGATTTAACCAACTCCCATCTTGCCTTTAGCCTTCAAACTGCCCTTACCTATTCCTGGGCTTGGGCCAAGCTAACTTTGGGAGACATTTAGTTTATAGTTAAATGATAATAACCCTTCCCCAAAACTCAACATCCTTTGTAAAGCTATGGAGAGGCCACCAGGCTACGAGGACGAGAGGAGCCTGGATTCTGCTAAAATGGAGACATGAAGGATGACCTCCCATTATTCTGGAGCTCACAAATATGCAACTTCCCCAACCACTGCCTCAGATGACGTCGCTGTGGTGGAACCTAAGGCTGGCCTTTGAGATGTCTTTTCAGGTTTTTTGCAAGTCTGATGACTGATGGCTCCATCTGGACCCGTCAGCCGCCCCTGGTGCCACCCAGAAGCAACTCGGGGCACAGGGACCATTTCCCGCACCCCTGTGACTACACCCCCAACCAGCCAGCAGCGAGCGCCCTCGCCTGCCCACCCCACTCTCTTCCCCCAGACCAGCCTTGAAAGACCCTGGCCTCTGCATTTTCAGTGAGGCCGATTTGAGTAATAATAAAACTCCGGTCTCCTGTTCAGCCGGCTCTGCGTGTTTCTCTGTCGCGGTTCCCCTGCCTGGATGAATCAGCTCTATCCCGGCCTTGAGTAAGAAGAACCCGCTGGCGGTTACCTGCTCACCCAGAGACTCCAAGCAGCCGCACTCACGTGGGCTGATCACTCAAGTGACTCCTGAGTTTCTCTGGCTCTTCAGTGAGGTCCGTCTTTTCCACCTGCGTCGTTGAGCCTCTGAACCTGATGAAAATACGTTACATGTAGGTGTCTTTTCTGTCCAATGCTAGAGAACTTTGAACTTAATGGAATCCTGCAGTCTTTTTATCAACTCAGTGCTAAACAACTCTAGATTTTAAAATGCTACCCAGTGTGACTGTGCCCAGTTCACATGGCACAAGGCTTGTCTATTATCACAATTCATAAAGCTGCTATTTTTTTAGCTGACACTTGGCCCAAGCATGGCCCCTGGAGGCACAGGGCTGTTTATTTCTCTTTTAAAGCACCCTGATCTGGGAGGTATTTTTTTGCCAGTGGCTGGTGGGCTGGGAGCAGAGGAAAGTAAGGTGTAAAAATGAAAAGGCATTCCCGGCAGAAAAACTCACATCCTAAGGGCATGTGTACAGTTTACCCCAAAACAATGGTTGCTGTGGGTAACCCGGGTGGTGTTGCCAGTGGCTGCCAGTTTGGCCCTTCCAGGGAGAAGTCAGGAGACCCCTTCTCCCAACCCCTTTCCTCATTAAACAGGAGGAATTTTGGCTTTCTGGGAGATATTTAAGAGGACAATTTGAAATCCCACAAAAGCCAGGGTTGGTAGAATCAGGACTTGGCTCAGCCCAGCCAAGCTCAGCCCCGCAGCAGCCACCCCGGGCTCTGTTTGTTCTGGCTTCCACCAGGGCCAGCGCTTCACAGCAGGAAGCAAAGAGGCCAAGCTTTTCTCCGTTAATAGCATGAGGGGGCCAGGCTTGCTGGAGAAGCAGCGGTCAGGGCCGGGGGCCCCTGCGCCCCTGCAGTCGTCCCTCCCAGTGGCCTTCGAGAGCTGTTTTCCACTTTTCCCTACAGAGCTGAAGGGCACTGGGGGCCGAGTCATTGCCGCAGCCGCGGGGACCAAGCCCCATCCCAGGGAGGCTGAGGCCTCAGGAAGGCGGCCAGCCCAGGCCCTCTCGCCACTGGCCAGGAAACTGTTTCCCCCGGGGCCGTGATGGGAGGAAGGGCCTGAAGTGGCTTGTAATGTCCGAAGCAAAGTGGAGGAGTTGCCCAGAAGAGGGAGGAATGCCTTGGCTCCTTTGAGCCAGTGGGAACGGAAGGGAAGAAGGCCAGATTTCCTCAAAAATATTTCCCCATAGCCGGTCAGCTCCCCACGGGGCCAACACTGCGTCCTCACTCTGGGCGCAAGGACGGCCCCTTCCCAGAGCCCATTTAGAACTTGGTTCTCTTCAGACTACATTCCCTCCTGGCTGGATTCTGGAGACCATAACTGGGGCACCTACCAAGTGGGGCCCGATAGGGGTGCTGGCTGAGTTCCTGTGTGACCCCATCGGGGTGGCTCAGCACACCTGCCCAGCGACACGCTCAGGGCTGGTTTTGCAGTGTGTATGTGTGTGGAGCCCAGCAGTGGGGCCCAGATGGCGTGGTGAGGATTACCACTGAACGGCATGCCCTGAGCACTCGCCCAGAGTTCACTGTTTGGAGGGCAGTTTGATTCACTGTAGCCAATTAGCCCACAGCACACACCATCTTTCTTTTCCCATTGAGTTGTCTTGGCACCTTGGTTGAAAAGTAATTTATCAGGTATGTGTGGGTCTATTTCCTTTATTTGAAAGTGATTTTTAAAAGGAAAATTACAAGACCCCTTCTTCTAATTTTGGCCCCACGCACTTGCCCCTGCATCCGACTCATCTCCATCCATCCTGTGTGTCTGGTAGTTTCATAAAAAGTCAAACACATACCTGCCATTATGACCCAGCGATGGTACACCTGGGCATTTATCCCAGAGAAATTAAAATGTATAGTCACACGAATGATCATAGCAGCTTTATTTGGAACAGCAAAAACCTGGGAACAGCCCCAGCATCTGTCAACAGGTGAGTGTCAAATGCGTGCTGGTGCCTCCACCACACAATGTGCTCAGCATTGAAGAGAAACAGACGCTGGGAGAAAACTCCATCTCCAAGGCCGCATTCTGCGCTCTGTTTCCATAACCCTCTTGAAAGGATGAGTGATGGAGATGGCAGACACGCTGGTGGGTGCTGTGGGTTAGAGAAGGGCCACGCGGGGCACATCTCACACCTGTGGGGACGGATGGTCATGCATCTTGAACGTGGTTGTGGTTACAGAAATCCACATGTGCGGCCACACATCACAGAATCTCCACACAGAGTCGTACCCAGAATAAAACGAACACATGGAAACCTAGGATGTCCAAATGAGCTCCGTCGTCCAGTGACTTGTGTGGTGCCCCTATCAGTTTCCTGGTTTTAAGAATTCATTGTAGCTTTGCAAGGCCCTGCATTGTAGGAAGCTGAGGAATGGAATGTGGGACCTCTCTGTACTATTCTGCAACTTTTTGTGAAGCTATAATTAGCTCAAAATGCAAAGCTGAAAACACTAAGGACTTAGAAACAAACGACAAAAGATTTACAAGTCCTGTATACTGAGAACTGAGAAACATCAGTGAGAGGAATGAAAAAAAGGCCTAAATAAACGGAGCCATAGCATGTTCATGGAAGACGCCAACTCTCCCCAAATTGATCTCTAGAATCAACACAATCCCAATCAAAATCCCAGCAGGATTTTTGTAGAAATTGGCAAGCTAATTCTAAGGTTTACACAGAAATGTGCGGGACTTGGAGTAACCAAAGCAAGCATAAAAAAGAACAGAGTCGAATAATTTACATTACCTGATTTTAATCAAGACAGTCAATATAATCACTATAGCAGATAAATAGGTCAATGGGACAGAACAACACCCAGACTTACTCATCTACGGCCACTACTCATTTGTGGCCAATTGACTTTTGATAAATGTGCTGAGGCAATTCAACAGGGAGAGAATAATCTTTTCCACAAAGAATGCTGGGTCATTTGGATTCCCATAAGCAACAAAATAAAACAACTACAAATCCTCAAAACCCATACCTCACACCACATACAAAAATTAACTTCAGGCCGGATGCAGTGGCTCACACCTGTAATCCCAGCACTTTGGGAGGCTGAGGCAGGTGGATCATTTGAGGTCAGGAGTTCAAGACCAGCCTGGGCAACATGGTGAAACTCTGTTTCTACTAAAAATACAAAAATTATCTGGGCATGGTGGCACGTGCCTGTAATCCCAGCTACTCAGGAGACTGAGGCGTGAAAATCGATTGAACCTGGGAGGTGGAGGTTGCAGAGAGCCAAGACCATGCCACTGCACTCCAGTGTGGGTGACAGAGTGAGACTTCATCTAAAAAAAAAATTGTAATAGGTCATAAATCTAAATGTATGAACTAAAACAGTAAAACTTGTAGGAAGAAGATAAGATAAAATCATGGTGAACTTTAGTTTGGGAAAGATTTTTTAAATAGAACACAAAAAGTTCAAACTACATGAAAAAACCAATAAGCTACATTTTGTTAATTTAAAACTTTTGCCCTTTAAGAGACACTATAAAGAGGCAAGCTGCCAAGCAGGAGAAATTATTTGTAAACCATGTTCAAAAAGAACTTTTTTCTAAAACATGTCAAGAAGCCTTTCAACACGATAATGATACAGACAATTCAATTAAAAAGCAGGCAAAATATTTGAATGGATATTTCACCAAAGAAGCTCTGTTAACGGCACAGAAGCATGCAAGATGCTGCTGACAACCATTTAGTCCTTAGGGAAGTGCAAATGAAGACCAGTATGAGAGGTGCCTACAAACCCACCAGCATGGCTAACATGTTCAAAAGTGGCCCTGCCAAGGACTGGCGAGGATGCAGGGTAACTGGAGCACGCAGCCTGTTGGCAGGATCATAACACAGGAACCCCAGGGAACGGTTCGGCCGTTTCTTAAAAAGCTACACAGAGTCACCATATGACCCAGACATGTCTGTTCTGGGAATGTCCACAGAAAGACTGTGTCGTAAACATTCACAACAAACTTGTTTGTAATCACCAAAATCCAGAACAACCTGAACGTCCTCCACGGGTCAGTGGATGAACCGATTATGATACACACAGACAACCAGTGCTCCCCAGCATTGAAAGGATGAATCGTTGGATGAATCTCAAAATAATTGCACTGTGAGAAAATGTCAGGCAATGAGAGTATCCACGCTGTGTTACCCAGCACAGAAATGAATTAATCTACAGTGACAGAAAGGTCAGTGTTGTCGGAGGAGCAGGAGGGTGGAGGGATGGGGTGGGGGCAGCCTGGGGGAGTGGATGTCCATGGTCTCAACTGTGGTAATGGTTCTGTGGGTGCAGCAGAATGTCAAAACTTATCCAACTGTACGTCTTAAATATGGGCGTTTTATTGCATGTCAGAAAAATCTACACAAAGCTGAAATGGACAGAATACCACAACCAATGACATCTGACCGTAAAGAGATGGATTTAGGTAGAAGGAAGAATTCTTGGCTGGGCGCGGTGGCTCAAGCCTGTAATCCCAGCACTTTGGGAGGCCGAGGCGGGTGGATCACGAGGTCAGGAGATCGAGACCATCCTGGCTAACATGGTGAAACCCCGTCTCTACTAAAAATACAAAAAAAAAACTAGCCGGGCGTGGTGGCGGGCGCCTGTAGTCCCAGCTATTCGGAGGCTGAGGCAGGAGAATGGCGTGAACCTGGGAGGCGGAGCTTGCAGTGAGCCGAGATCGCGCCACCGCACTCCAGCCTGGGTGACACAGCGTGAGACTCCGTCTCAAAAAAAAAAAAAAAAAAGGAAGAATTCTTTAACACAGAATATGGGTCTCTGAGGGAAATGTTACCTTGTAATTTTCTCACTTTTGGTGTTTAAGCTGCGGGACAAGGAGTGAACCCTAACATTTGGTGAGAGTCTGTGAAACATGCTAGGAACCCACGTGCTGCTTGCGAGTTACTTCTGAGAAACAGCAGAATGTCACAGCCTGTCACCCGCAGGTGCCATCTGCAGGTGCGCTCATCCCCACCAGCCCGACGGCCTCCCCACCAAGGGAGGGGTGTGCTCCCTTCCGCTCGGCATCTGCTTGTGCATTGCCCCTCCCTGAACTCAAGACCTGAGGCTCTCTCGCCTGGACTATTTGGAAAGTCTACACATGCGGCATGAGTCACCCAGGATGGCCCTGCTTGGTCGGTGATAACGGGCAGTCACTCACGTGCGACTTCACCCGCGGTCACTCCCGGTGACCAGCACTGCACAGGGCGGGCTTTTGTCGCACGTGGCACCTCCCTATCCAGCCTTGGCCCAAGTGCCTGGGAAACGGACAGGGCACCGTGTGCCTGAACACACTCGGACCAGTCGAGGCCCCTGGGAGAAGCAACAAGCAATGACTCGATCCCCAAGAAGCCGAGCCCGTCCTTGCCGGGATCTGTCATCTCCTCGTAGCCCCGCCAGGCTCCTGAAGCTGCCGCATGTGCAGCAGGAGGTGGGTGGTTCGGGAGCAGAACGAGGCTCTGGATGGACGGGCTTTACCACCAGCAGCCACCACCACCTGCTCTGCGAGGCCTGGGCCAGCTCTGGGGAGGTGGCAGATGGAAGGAAGGGCAGCACTGCCTCGGGTCTCCTTTGCCGTCTTCCAGACCTCAGCTCAGGGAGGGTAGGTGTGTATCACTGAGGAACAGGGTCGCTCCCCACGGCTGCCTCTGCTTCTCTGCTGCAGTGTCTGCACACGGCCTGCGGACCTGTGAGGCCAGACCGCAGGGCAGGGGCCCACGACTGTGTCAGCTTCTCTCCCAGGCTGCGGCGGTTATTGCCTCCTGACTTGGCGGAGTATCTGGCTGCTGGAGCCCGTCGGTTCTGGCCAGTACAGTCAGGATTTAGCTTCCCAGCCATGACCTAAATCCCAGCCTCCCAAAGGCACAGAGCCTAAGTTCTCCCCCGCCAAGCTCACAGCCTTCTCCTTGGCAGGCAGCCCTTTCTCCTGCTGGACGAAACTGAGGGGCACGGTGACCCAGGGACACTACACTCAGTGTCAGCCTCTGAGGCCATGGAGCCACGCAGACCCAGCGCAGGATTAGAAACAGACCTTCCCGGGAGGCAGAGAGCCAGGCTTCCAGCGGGACGAGGCAGCACTCAGGAGGGCACATCGATCCTCCTCCACGTCGGCACGTGCGACTGTGACTGCTGGTGAGGTGGACATGCTTTTGTTTCCATCTTACAGATGAGGAAACTGAGGCCAAGGGACGGTCAACAGCCTGCCCTGGGCTCACTGGTGGTGCAGCGAGTCCCGAGATCCCCGCACTCGTGGGGCGCGGGAGGGCAGCGGCCGTTGCAGTCCCCGGGAATCTGCACCTCCTCCTGGGCCCTGCTCCCGTCTCTCTCCTAGGACCCTTGGGCCTGGCGTTTCTTCACCTGCAACCATCCAGGAGCTGGACCCGCCCTAGGGCGTTGGTTTCCAGGGAAGCCTCTGGCCTGTGTGTGAGCCTCCCCACCTGGCCGGCCACCGCCTCCCCTCCGCAGGCGCCCTGCGCAGCCCCGCCCCTCCTGGGGCAGAGGCTCTGTGAGGACTTTCTTCTCCTTTCTTCTCCGGCTCATCCCTTTAAGGAGGCACAAAAACGAGCCCCCGGCCTCGCAGGTCCGGAACGCACCCCCTCCACGATGGGAGCTTCTTGGCCTTGGCTGTGCAGGGGCCGGGGCTCCTGGGGACCCTGGCCGGATCTGCAGTGGTGCTGAATGGGCTCCGGCCAGGAAGACGCAATGAATAATTGTCACTTAAAAGGATAAACAGAAATTCCATTTCCCTTTCAAATACTTGAACATTTCAAAACACCAGGAGGACGCGATGCGTTCCCTTCCAAGCATGTCCGTGGAGTTTTGTGGGCTACCACAGCGGGTGGGCAGCATTCCTCTCTCGGGGAAAACCGGCCCGAGCGTTGAGTAACGCAGGCAGACTGCACTCCTCACGTCGCCAGGGGCCACACGCACATGTTTCCAAGAGACTCTCTGGAGAATCTTCCCCGGATCTTGACAGAGTTGGATTTGGAAAGCACCTTGGTCCATCCAAGGTCCACAGAGCGACGCTGGCAATGAAAAATCGTCCTCCGACTGGCAGCCTGTCTGCCAGGAGTGAGGCGACAGCGCACTCGGCCTCGGGAGCTGGAAACGCTGGTGAATTCAGATGCAGCCGAGCCTTCTAAGGTAGTCACAGTTACTCATTATTCTTGGTCTTATTGGAGCAGGAACCACTGCCATGCGTCGGGCCGGCAAGGCTCACTCCCCACCGTAGGATCCCTGTGTAGACGGGCACTCCGTCAGAGCAGTTGGGTGTGTGGAGCAAGGGACGGGGCCCACCCTACCCTCCAAGCATCAGCGCGGCCTTCAGCAGAGCAGGAGGACATAGCCCGGGACTTGTACTCTGCAGTTGAAGTGCCAGACCTAAGAAATGCAAACCTGAGGATGGAAAGGAGGGTGGAGAGAGGGTGGGGGCGCCTGGATTGGCCATCCGGAGCAGCCTCAGCTGCAGCAAGCGGAACTTTGCCGGCTGCCCCACAGGCCTGGGGGGTGCTCCAGGTGGGGGACCGGGAGCAGCGTCCCCAGCGAGCAGCCTGTCCCACACATGAAGGTGCCCATCCCCTTAGCACCTTGCTAAGAGCTTCACTGACCAGAACTCCCCGAGTCCAGGGCTGCACTCGAGGGACTGCTGTCCCTGTTGGTGAAGACCCATTGGGACCAATGTTTTCCTCCACAGGGAGGCAGAGCCGTATTTTGTCAGCCAGAACTTTGCAAGCCTGAAACAGCCGGTAGTGGCCCCAGATCCAAGACGTGACCTTGCTCCAGAGCTGAAGGGCACAGAGAAGGCATAGCTAGAGATGGCAGGTGCCCCTCAAAGCTCTCGGGAAAGGGTGCAAGACGGGATCTCCCAGCACCCTTGGCCTCTAGGCTGACATGGCCTCAAAAGCCCTGATAGGGCTGCATACAAGGAGACAAAGCTGGAAAAGGATGTGGGAGGCAGGTGCCTAAGAAGACAGGCTGGAAAGGGACGTGGGAGGCCGGCAGCTTTGCGCTAAACAGAATCGTCTCAGTAATGTGACACTGCACATGTCTAGGTAGGTTCACTGGTAGGCATAACCCTCTAACACGTTTTATGGAGGTGAAATTCACTTAGCAGCCATTTTAAAGCATATACTTCGTCGGCATTTGCTGGATTCACGACATTGTGCAGCCTCTGCTTCTCTAGTTTCAGAACATTTTCGTCCCTGCAGAACAACACCTCATCCCCGTTAAGTAATCACTCCTCATTCCTTCCCCGTCCTCTGGAAACCACACATCTGCTTTCTGACTCTATGGATTTGTCTGTCTTGGATATTTCATATAAAAGGAACCATGCAGTGTGCGAACATTTGTGTCTCACTTCTTTTGGTGGAAGCCGCATTTCCAAGGCTCATCCAAGCGGTGCTGTGTATCCGCATCTCACTTTTGTTCACAGATGCATAATGTCCCACCCCAGGGACCAGCCACCGTTTGTTAATCCCTTCCCCTGTGGTGGACGCCCGGTCATCTCCGCCTGCCAAGACCAGCTCGGCTGGGGAGACCCTAACCCAGCAGTGCTAGAGGAATTAAAGACACACACACAGAAATGTAGAGGTGTGGAGTGGGAAATCGGGGCTGACAGCCTTCAGAGCTGAGAGCCTCGAACAGAGATTTACCCACATATTTATTAACAGCAAGCCAGTGATAGGCATTGTTTCTATAGATTATAGATTTACTAAAAGTATTTACTAAAAGTATAAAGGGATGGGCCGAAATAAAGGGATGGGTTGGGCTAGTTATCTCCAGGAGGAGCATGTCCTTAAGGCACAGATCCCTCGTGCTATTGTTTGGGGTTTAAGAACGCCTTTAAGCGGTTTTCCGCCCTGGGTGGGCCAGGTGTTCCCTGCCCTCATTCCAGTAAACCCACAACCTTCCAGCCTGGGCGTCACGGCCGTCATGAACGTGTCACAGTGCTGCAGAGATTTTGTTTATGGCCAGTTTTGGGGCCAGATTATGGCCAGATTTTGGGGGGCCTGTTCCCAGCGTCCGCCTTCCAGCTGTTACGAGGGACGTAGCTGCGAGCGTCTGTGGGCGCGTTTCTGAGGGGATGGTTTTGTTTCCGCCTGGTGTGTGCTTAAGAGGCGAATGCCGAGTCCCATGCTAAGTGTGTGCCTGACCTTTTTCAGGAGCCCCCAAAGTGTTTTCCGCAGCAGCCACACCGTTTTACATTCCCACTCCAGATTCTCGCCTTTTTCTACTTTAAAAGACTCCAGGCAGAGGGAACACAACAGGTAAAGACCAGAGGCCCAGCAGGCGGTGCTTGGCTGGAGCTCACCACGGGCTGGACCTCACCACGGGCTGGACCAGAAGACACGAGAGAGACGGGAGTGGAAGCTGATGCCCAGTGGTGGGTGGCAACGAGGGCTCGGGTGGCTGGGCCGTGTTGCTATGCAGAGGGAGTGGAGATGCTTGGAAATGCTTTGCAGTGGTGAGAATATGGCTTGTTGGGAGAGTGTCTGTGTATCTGGAATTACCTGAGAAGGCCTGGAGGAGTGACACCAGTGACAAGGCCATTGCAGGACACCCAGGAGGCCACGGGAGTAGTCAGGTGGGATTGCCATGAGAGAGGGCTGGAGAGAAGAGACAGGCAGAGGACACAGCCTGGGAGCAGCCTTCGGGGTGGTGGGTGGGAAGAAGACAAGGGCAGAAAGGGTTATCCAGGACTCAGGAGAGAAGAGGCAGGTCCTGAGTTGTTTACCAAGAATTTACATTAAAATAACACAAGCTAGGCTGGGTGTTGTCACACCTGTAATCCTAGCACTTTGGGAGGCCGAGACAGGCGGATCATTTGAGGTAAGGAGTTTGAGACCAGCGTGGCCAACATGGTGAAACCCTGTCTCTACTAAAAATACAAAAAATTATCCAGGCGTGGTGGCATGTGCCTGTAATCCCAGCTACGTGGGAGGCTGAGGCACGAAACTCACTTGAATCTGGGAGGCAGAGGTTGCAGTGAGCTGAGACCACACCACTGCACTCCAGCCTGGGGGACAGAGCAAGACTCTGTCTCAAAAAAAATAAGCTATTGATGGGCTATATATTGTTAAGCTGTAGGATGTGGGTTATTGTGTCCAATATAGCATTGTTCGATCAATTTATAGCCTCTTGTGGCAACAGCAAGCAGTTTCCAGAGATGAATACGCAGCTTGAGTACGCAGGGCAGATGGGGCATGACGGCTGCCTCATCTTAACGCCTCGGGCCTGATAATTTAAAAGGACTCACAGTCCTCAGATAAACATGACTTTCTTTTCTCATGAGGAAACACAGAAGGTGGCTAAAAGGTACCTGTTTCTCTCATGACACCCATCCTATCAGGTTTTTATTTCCCACACTGCCCAGTTTTCCAACTCCTTGGACGCCAGCTGGATGTCCTGGAATTCCATTCAATTCTGAGACTCACCACCTGGGTGGCAGTGCACCGTCCTCCCTCCCGGCATCTGGATGAGTTCACCACCCTGGGAGTTCCTGGAATCCCGTCATTTAGGATGGCTATGGAGGTTCCCTTATGTAGGTGTGGGGCCGAGGGAGAGTTTTCCGCTCAGCCTTACAAGCGTTCGCTGAAAACTCAGCTCACAAAAGGCAGATTAACTGGAGAAAAGGCACACAGATTAATGTGTATACAAGAGGACCTTCAGAAAAATCGCTCATTTTTATGCTTAGGTTCAATGAAGTATGGGCAGCCTTGTAGAAACAGGATTGGATGCTTAGCTGGATCGGATGCTAATGGACTGAGAGGGAAAACCCAGCCTGGCTTGTATGTCTGGATTCTCCTTGGCCTCTCTGAGCAGTGCCCTCTCCTGGGTGTGGGTGGGACCCTCTCTGGAATGGGGGTCTTAGGAGCTACGGCCAAGCCAGGGAGGTCAGACCATTTCTTTACGGCCAGTTTGTAGACACGGAGGCACAGGGAAAATCAGAGCCCTAATTTTTGGTTGTTTGTCTGGCTTTGGGGAAAGGGGCTCTGGTTTCTAGGACCCACTGTGGGGAAGAAGGATTCCCGTTTCTGTGGCACCTTGAGTGAGGGTAGTACTGAGAGACAGAGGTGGCAGAAGCTCAGAGAGAAACGTGCTTCGGAGGCTGCTGCGGAGGCCCTCATTTTGGAGTATGATCTTCTGAGCCCCAACATAGGCACCAAAAATAGCGTCCTAAGGCCCCCAGTGACTGCATGGACCCCCTCTTGGACAAGGGGACCCGAGAGAAACCTGGAAAACAGTTCCTGGCCACAATGGTTTTCATTAACAGAATAATTGGTTAAATTCTTGGCCATCGGCAATCAGTTCCATCTCCAGCTCCTGTCCTCTCTCCCCTCTCACTTCCTGGAGGTTGGGGTGGATCTGAAAGTTCTCACCTGTAAGTCCTGCCTTGGTCTTTCTGGGGAGCAGTCCCTTCCTGAAGCTTCCCAAGGGTCACCAGCTCTGTCCTCTCGTCAGCACACGAAAGACACGCTCACCACTCAAGAGGTTCCAGGGCTCTTAGAAGCTCTGGTGTTGGGAATCTGGGACGAAGACCAAATCTATATGTTGTTATTATCACAATACTATGGCAACGGTCTGCAAACCAGGAAGAGAGTCTCACCAGACACCAGCCATGCTAGCACCCTGATGTTGGCCTTTCTGCCTCCAGGACTGAGTGAGAGAATGTTTGTGGGGTGAGCCCTGGTCTGTGGTGTGCTTTACGGGCGGGACCCCTGTGAGCCCCGAGTCAGCACTTGCTGCCTCCCTGCTCTCAGAGGCACGTGGCAGTTGCCTTTCCCTGTGGAGGGTTGGGTGAGATTGCCCTTGCACTGACAGCAACTGAAGAAGGATTGAGGGCCCTAGATCTCTGGGTGCAGGGTGCCTGGTGAAATGATCTGCCACGCATGACTGATTTTCAGCCAAAGATCACTTGTAGCTTACCAAATATGCCAGACCAAAAGCTAAAACCAAAAGTGGAGAGAGAATCTTCATTTTACAAATGGAGAAATCAGAGCATCCTAATGGTGAGCGACTTGTTTAAAAAGGAAAATTCTGTATGGCTGTGGGTCTGCAGCTGCTGTCAAAGGATTGTTTTCAGTAACTTGCCAGTAATGGTGGAGCAGTTGTGCTTGCTTCCTAGTCAGAGAGCATGTCAAATAAAAGAACCCTAATTTTGGAATTTTGAGTTCAATTCCTAGCTCCTGAAAAATGATTTCAAACTTAGAAATTGGTTCCAGCAACATTATGAGTCAAGAATGAAGGTAGAATAAAGATATTTTCTGGCATTCAACCTTCCAAAACATTTGCCTGTTTAAACTTCTTTTAGAAAGTTACTTGAGGATGTGCTCCAGCAAAATGAAGGAGAAAATAAAGAGGAAGACCTGGGATCCAACAAATAGTGGATTCAACTGAGAAAAGTTGTGGAGGGAAGTCCCAGGAGGAGAGCTGCACACTGGATCCGAGAGAGTGGCACAATGGAGGCTGCACATGGGGCTCATCCTGAGGAGACTCCCTGGCATAATGGAGCACTAGGGGTGAAGGCAGATAGAAGATAGCTGGGAGACTATGAACACACATGAGCATGTATTGTGAGAAAAAAAAAGTCAAAACTATCAGGGTGGGCAAAGGGCAGGGGGAAGCTGTTGATGGAATGAAAAAAAACCATCATGCTTTGTTTGGCTCAGTAATAAGCAATATTAACTTAGTCATGAAAATGTAAATACTAACTATGGACTTAACTAAAAATAGAGATATAATTATAGTGTGGATGTGGAAGGAGGGGAGATGGAGCTAAAATGCCTGTCCAGCAGGAAATAACCAGATAATGTCTAAAAAATGGATAAGTCAAGCAACAAAAATAGAGGCATATGATTTTGTGATAGAACAGTCATGACCAGAAGGAACAGCTTTAACAGGGACAAGTAGTTGCTTTTGCAAAAAGAGAATTAGGACGTGGCTGGGTGGGAGGCAAGTGACTGTCAGCTCCAGGATCCACATCTGGTCCTGCTTTATTCCACAGTTCAAGTGTATTGTGTAAAGATCGATATTTTAATTAAAGTGTAATAAGGTGAGATAATTAAATAGTAAAAAAATTAATAAATAAAACAAAGCTGCCCATTCCCGTACCTCGTTGCTCAGCTTCCCGCAGCCCCCAGGCCCCACCCCGAGGGCTTCCTGCAGGACAGAGCACATTGCAGCTGCCACAGCAGGAACTGGATGCACTGATCAGTCACAAACCACAAAGCAGAACTGGAAGCTAGTGGAGTGGGGGAAATATTTGCAGTAAATATGACACAAAGATTAATAGCTACTTATAGATTTCACATCTATTAAGGTTCGTCTGTAAAATCACTGTGGTTGGGGTTTGGAACACAGAGACACTCACACATGAAGCAGTGTTGAATACACGGGAAAGACACAGTCGTATGTGCAGGGCACACAGGAGCAATGCAGTGGGCACGGGTCAGCACACATGGCCCAGGAGATGCAGGGAAGCCAAGCACCACTCTGCCCACTCGAATGCCCAGCTCTGCACTCGGCAGCCACGGCGAAGAGGGCAGCCTTGGAAGCAATCTGACAAAACCTAGGGGTGAATACAGGAGTTCACACCTTTGACTCACTCTCCCACCAGAAAGTCACGACAGGAGGAATGATGAGGCTCTGGGTGGCAAATGCATAACAGGAGACAATCCAAATATCCAGCAACGAGGCATTAAGTAGATCAAGGCACATCTATTTGTGGCTTATGAGTTACTGGGTGGACGTGGGGTGGACACGGGGAGCCCACTGGGCCGTAGCCCTCATCCTCCATTCCCACCACACCCCACGGCTCCCTCCTCACTGGGGTGGACCTTGTACAGTTCTACCATCCAGCAGCCATGTAAGTATCTGCCAGATTAAATTCCACATCCACTGAAGGATGAAGACAGCAGACAAGACTTTAGGCAGATTTCCCCCTCTAGCCTCTCTGTGAGCTCCATCTGCAGGCGCTGCCTGTAGAGCCTGGCATACTCAGGGCCTGGCAGACTCAGGGCCCAGCACACACGGGGCACAGCACACTCAGGGCCTGGCATACACAGGGTCTGGCACACACAGGCCCAGCACACTCAGGGCCTGGCACACACAGGATCCGGCACACACAGTGCCTGCCAGCCACAGGCCCAGCACACGCAGAGTCCTGTACACTCAGGGCCTGGCGCATACACGGTCCAGCACACACGGTGCCCGGCACACACAGGGTCCAGCACACACAGGGTTCAGCACACACAGGGTCCAGCACACACAGGGTCCAGCACACTCAGGATCTGGCACACTCAGGGTCTGGCACACTCAGGGTCTGGCACACTCAGGGTCTGGCACACTCAGGGGTTCCAGGGCTCCAGGATATTAATGCTGGTGCCTGGAGTTCTTAGGGGTGTCTGGGGGCACAGAAGAGGGGCTGGCTGGGCCTCCTGGACAGGGTGAGGGTGGGGCGTCACATTCTGTTTAGAAAATAAGGGTTTTTGTTTTTTTTTTTTTTGAGACGGAGTCTCGCTGTGTCACCCAGGCTGGAGTGCAGTGGCGCGATCTCGGCTCACTGCAAGCTCCGCCTCCCGGGTTCCCGCCATTCTCCTGCCTCAGCCTCCGAGTAGCTGGGACTACAGGCGCCGCCACCACGCCCGGCTAGTTTTTTGTATTTTTAGTAGAGATGGGGTTTCACCATGTTAGCCAGAATGGTCTCGATCTCCTGACCTCGTGATCCACCCGCCTCGGCCTAGGAGTGTTTTTAAAAAGCAGTAAAAACCGTAAAAGGAAACCCCTCAGGGCCACATCTTGAGGTTTACCTGGACGTGACCCTGAAAATACATGTCCGTGTCTTTCCCATGTGTTCAGTGCTGCCTCCCGTGTGAGTTTCTCTGCGTTTTCTTTGCAGCTTCGAGGTGCTGGACCCAAGTCCTCCGTGCGGGCCCCAGAGCAGCGGCTGGGAATTCGGAGGGTGCGGAGGGCATCCTGAGGCAGGGGAGATCTGGGCGGGCAGCACAGGGCCTGAGGGGGTGTCGAGCTTCACAGTGGACAAATCCTGCCAGCCTGGCACGTGGCCTCCAGCCTGGGGCCTGATGCCTGCTGGACAATGGAGGGCGGAAGAGGAAGGCCCACAGTGACACGTGGAAATTAGACAGGTTTTCCTGGTTTGAGGAAGCAGTCACGTCCGCTCCGGCAGGGGACCGCTTTGATGGAGGAGCTTGGAGGCTGGTGTTTGCAGGCCAGGCTTCCGCCAAGGGCCCTTCAACCCACGCTTCGGGCCGTGGCCCCAGGGTCTGTGGGGGGTCTGCTGCTGGGGCCTCTGGTTGACTCAGGGGCTGGTGGGGACTCCTAGCAGAAGCTCCGAGGCCTCCACCTTATAACCCAATGGGTCGCAGGGCTGCGGGGCAGCTGTGGGCTGGGCTGGACTCACACTTGGTCCTACAAGTGAAGCCACTTTGGGGGCTTCTGGGCCCAAGTCCAACCACAAGGAGGAGTGAAACTGATGCATTTCTAAATGCTTCAGCTTGGCAGCGATAAAAATATTTGGGAAATCTTTGACATTTACCGAGCACCTACTATGGATGGAGAACTCAAGAAACCCTTTCCAGGCGTTCTCCTCAACAATCCTGACCGGCTGCTGTGGGCCCTTAGGACCTTAGGCAGCCGCCCTGCTCACCCAGAGCACGGAAGAGTTGAGATCAGAACCTGCTCCCCTCCCACCCTCCAAGCCTCGCTCTGCACTCCCCATCACAGGGCTGGACATGGAGAACAGCTGAGGCAGCCAGATTTGGGAGGGCAGAGCTGGAGGGGTACCCTGGGCTCTTACCAGCCATGCGAGCCCAGCTCAGGAAAACGTGGGGAGCCTGGCCAGGTGGCTCTGGGGCCACCATCTTGGATGACAGCTACTCAGGGCTGTGGGTTTCCTGCCAGGAGGGAAAGGAGATCAGCTGCACCCCCATATGCTGGGACTCTCAGGGTGTCTGCGCCTTCACAGAGACCTCACGTTTCGAGTGAGGACGGGTCAAAGTGCGAAATCAGTGACCACCAGCTGGGAGCTTTGGGCATCCTGACGGTCCCACTCTGGGGAAGGGAGGGGTCCCCCAGTCTCTGCTGGCCAGTGTCGGGGTAAGGCACTGCCCCGACTGCCCCACAGAATGTCTGGGCCCCAGCAGGCAGCTGCATCCGAAGTCTCATTAGTGCCCACACCTGCCAAGAGTGACCCGTGTGCCCGCTGTGCCCAGGGTGGAATTCCACAGAGCCGCTCCCCAGCAGGCAGCTCTTCAGTCCCACTGGCTCTTATCAACTCCTGTTACTGCAGGGACTGCACCTGCCTCCTCGCTACGATGCTTAAGAACCGCCTTTCCTGTCACCCTGCGAGGCAGGGTTGTGGGGCAGAAGTAGTGGCTCTGGGGCTGGGCAGGCAGGCTTGAGCCTGGCTTGGGATCAGCCAGCTTGAGCTGGGGTGCGCTGCAGGAACAAATGGCCTCCTGCGTCTTGGGCTTCCAGCGACAGCGTGTGCTTCTCACTCACGCTACAGGCACGTGATGGTCAGCTGGAGCTCTGTTCCACGGCCTCTCAGTTCCGGGACCCAGGCTGAAGGATGCCTCTCATGGGAGGCTCTGTGGGCTGGAGGATAGGGACATGGTGGAACCATGTGATGGCCCGTGAGGCATCTGCTCAGCTAGGACATTGGCAAAAGCATCACCCAAACCTGACATCAAGGGGCCCCAGGGAGAGGCAGGAAACACTCCGAGCACGAATCTAGCCAGTCTACCCCTCGTGTGTTCTTGAGCAAGTGAGGACCTTCTCCAGACCTCGGTGCCCTCAGCCGAGATGGGCATGGCCGTGGCAGGACTACTGGGGTCTAGCAGCATTGCCAAGGCCTGGCCCGCGCCTGCTGTCTCCGTGGGGCCCTCTCAGTCTGCTGAGGTCTTGGTGATGATCAATAAGCTGGACAGTACATTCCGAGCCCTGATGTGCCCTGCAGATGCAAGGGCTGTCTGTGGTCACCGTGGTTTCTGGAACCCTCTATTTTCCATTTGAATCCCACACAGCCAGCTATGGCTATGGACAAAGAGTCCAAGCTCCGAATCCGCTCCCAGCCTTGGGGCCCTCAGGGTCACTCAACTCCCAGTGCCTTACAAGGTGGGCTCCTCTGAGCGTGTGGACGGCCGCTCCACTGGGCCGAGATGCTTCCCCGTGAGCCTGCCTGACCCCCCGACGGGCCTCCCGGGGCATGTCCTGCATGCCCCACTGGGGACCCTCCACACCGGTGACAACGTGAGGCCAGCCCTGCTGGGAGTGCCCCGGCCCTGGCATATTGTGTCTCCTGGCTGTCCCTGTTCTCCTGGGCAGATTTTCCAGCTATTTTCTTTTTCATTCCTGCACATCTGGGTTGACTTCACTGGCAACGCGAGGCTCCCGCTAGACATCGCATTTTGTTTTACAGCGGGAAGAAGCGTGGAATGATACCAATTTCTTGATCCACGATATATCTGGGGGCACCAAAATTCAGGCGTTTTCTCTCCTCCCCCACGTCAGAGGCAGTAACCTGTCCAGCTCCCCTCTCAGAAGCAGCAGGATCCTGAGCTGCTTCTGTGAATGTTCACAAGCTGCTTGAAATGACTTCCTACCACTGGATCTGCGCGGGGAGAGCCAGGGGCAGCAAGCCTGAAGCCTCCAGTGTGCAACTCACCCCACCGTGTAACACCTGACTGTGCAACTCACTCCAGTGCATAACTCACCCCAGTGCATAACTCACACCATCATTGTGTAACTCACCCATCATTGTGTAACTCACCCCATCATTGTGTAACTCACCCCACTGTGCAAATCACACCACTGTGTAACTCACCCCATCATTGTGCTCCACTGTGCAATCCACCACTGTGTCACCCCATCATTGTGCTCCTCCATTGTCCAGCTCACCCCACTGTGCGATCACTGTGTAAGCTCCACCCCCATCATTTGTAACTACCCCATTTGTGTAACTCACTTGTGTATCCACCCCATCATTTGTAACTCCACCCCATCATTCATGTAACTCACTTTGCTGTGCAAGATCCTTGCTGTGTAGCTCACCCATCGTTGTGTCCACCCTCGTCGTTGTGTAACTCACCCCGCTGTAGATCACCACTGTAACTCACCCCATCGTTGTGTATCCGTTGTGTAAGCTCACCCCACTGTGCCGATCACGCCACTGTGTAATCACCCCATCGTTGTGTAACTTGCCCCGTTGTGTATCGCCCCACTGTGTCCTTGCCCCATCGTTGTCAGCTCACCCCATCGTTGTGCTCACTTGCACTGTGCAGATCCACTGCTGTGTGGCTCCGCCATCGTTGTGTGACTCCTTGCTGTGCCAGATCCTTGCTGGTAACTCCGCCGTCATTTATTGTAATCCTCATCGTTGTGTAGCTCCTTTACTGTTGCAAAGATCCGCCGCTGTTAATCGCCCCATCCTTTCAGTAACTCACTCCGTTGTGGCAGCCCCATATTAGATCCGCCGCTGTTAACTCCTTTAAATCGTTGTGTGTACTCCATTCCACTGTCATTCCACTGTGTCCACTGTCCACCCCATCCATTGTGCCACCATTCCATCCATTGTGTCCAACTCCACCCCACTGTGCACCCATCCATTTGTGTAGCTCACCCCACTGTGCCGATCACCCCGTCGTTTGTGTCACCCATCGTTGTGTAGCTCACCCCACCCGTGAAACTCGCCCCATCGTTGTGTGGCTCTCCCCCGCCATGCCAGCTCCTTTGTTGTTGTGTAGCTCCTTGCCATTCATGGCCTCCGCACTCCTCATTGTGTAACTCAACCCATCGTTGTGTAACTCACCCCACTGTCTAACTCACCCCATTGTGTAACTCACAGAGCTTGGTCGTCCTGTCTAGTGTCACTGTCCTAAAAGCACTGTCGGGTCACTGAACCTGTGATTAGCTGGGCTTTACCTACCCAGAACCCGTTCTGAGCGCCATGAGCACCTTTGTAGGCTCAGCTGTGAAGTTTCCAGATTCCACATGCACTTGCCCTGTCAGGGGCCAGGATGCTGCCAGAGTTGTGTTCACCTCAGGTGTGCCATCACTGTAGCTGTTTCGGTCCGTGACACGGTCTTGCAATGTTGGCGTGCACGTGGAAGCGTGCAGGGAACAGTCGGCACTGGCATCGAGGCCCCTGGATGTGGCCATCCACCCTCGATGGCCCCAGGTCCTTTCAGCCCCTCAGGGTTTATTTCCTAGGGAAACTCTGGTTTGGAACCATAACTGCAAAGAGGAAAGTCACAGAAGTTCAGTGGGACGATCCAACTTGCTTGCCAAGAACACACTGCTCCACTAAAATTCTCTTGTAGTTTCTACACCCAAAACATGGGCCAAAAATTCAGAAGCCACTGGCACAGCCTGGGAAGAACAAACCTGGCTAGGGACTTTGTCAG
The DNA here is from genome assembly GCF_008728515.1 of Papio anubis. Lineage (NCBI taxonomy): Eukaryota > Metazoa > Chordata > Mammalia > Primates > Cercopithecidae > Papio > Papio anubis. Next base: position 91,648,788 of record NC_044990.1, on the reverse strand, counting down.
TCATCCCAAGTCACAAGCGCTCAGGCGTCCCGTACAGGAGAGGGGGTCTTGGCCCAGAGCTCACCCTCCTCGCTGAGGCACAGCTGGGGCATGCTTGGTCCATCGGAGCTAAGATGCTCTGCACTGTGCTTTTAAGGAGCAGGGATCCTGCCAGGGAGGACTCTTAAATGGAACCATGATAAGCAGTGATTTACGGTCAGCCCCTATACACACAGCAGATGCTGTGAGGCCTGCTGAGCTTCGGAGCAGTGCACCTGCACTCCTGCCTCCCGGTTTGACCCGGCTCCAGCCTCTGTGCTCCGTGCTGCACTCCAATCCCACCAGCACCAGCAGCTGACGGCAGGGGAGACGTTCTTTCCACGATAAGGATTTGTTTCAACCAGCCATGAGTTCTTCCAGTAAACACAATTAGCACATAAAACTGCCTCGCGTGGTGAAAGGAATTAGGAAAATATGCTGTGTTTACTTTGTGGTTCCAAGAACTGATATCTTTAAACCTTTGATTTGCCAAGAGCTCAAGTCATGGGCAGGAAAGGAGGGTAAACCCGCCCCGTCACTTGCAAGCGGCCGATGGATAAACAGCCGCCGGCGTCTCCTCACAGCGCAACTCAGCTGCTGCTCCCGAGCTGTGCTTCCAAGTGCTGGGCTGTTTGGCCTCTGCCCCCAAGTGGAGGCTCCTGCAGAGCACAGCTGGGCCAGGAGCTGGGTGGCTTCGTTGATGCTGTCATTGCTGTGCCTCAGTTTCCATCCACAGAAGAGGGGACCGTACAGGGCTCTTGAGCAGAACAAGATAGTTGTCATGAGACTCTGGGGACTGCACCAAATGATGCTGGTCACTGAAAAGGAAGCAGCCTGTGTTACCCGGACCGCATGACCTCCACACCGCTTTCCAGAAGGTTCGTGAATAACCCACCCCTCATTTACATGTAATTAGGTGGAGGTATAAACAGAGCCAGCCAGCAATCTGAGGGGGCCCTTTTGCCTGTGGATGGCCCTGCTCTGTCCGTGCAGCAGCCTTTGGCTGTGCCCCATTGCCCTAATCAATGCTTCTTCTGTCAGATTCTGTGTGAATCTCTCCTGATCACGCTTCCTCCACCATCGGCTCACGTGTGAATTATCTCCTGATCAATGCCTCCTCCACCGTCGGCTCACGTGTGAATCTCTCCTAATCAATGCCTCCTACGCTGTCGGCTCAGGTGTGAATCTCCCCGATCAACGCCTCCTCCACCGTCGGCTCATGTGTGAATTATCTCCTGATCAACGCCTCCTCCACCGTCGGCTCACGTGTGAATCTCTCCTAATCAATGCCTCCTCCACTATCGGCTCACGTGTGAATCTCTCCTGAGTGAAGCCGAGAGTCCTCTTGGACAGAGGAAGTCTGCCTGCCTTGGTTTTGCTCTGCAGACCACTCGCTTTGGTTTAGAAGCTTCCTCTCTTGAGGAAGGTGATTGCCTGCTAAAGCAAAAGTTGTCAACCCTTTCTGGAGAAATAGAATCCAGAGCCACTACACATAAAATTTATATTTAGGATAAAATCCAAAATTATTTGACATATGAAAACCAAGAAAAATATTACCAATCTTCAAAAGAAATGACAACTTTTAGTTTCCAACATTGAGATGAAAAGACTGTTGGAGTTACCAGACAAGTACTTTAAAACAGCTATTGTAACTGTGCTCAGCAAAGTAAAGATATGCTTATGATGAATGAAAATATAAAAAATCTAAGCAGGAAAATATAAAATATTAAACAGAACCAAATGGAATTTTAAAACTAAAAAATACAATATTTGAAATAAAAAGTTCAGGTTTAATAGAGGAAAATAGTAGTAAACTTAAAGAGATTGATGAAATGCCATATAAATTAAAGAGAGAGAAAAATGATTTAAAAAGCAGAGATCTACAATAGTTGTCATCTCTTCAAAATGTCTATAAAGTGTTTTTGTAAGCCTCATAGTAATCATAATGCAAAAACCTATAATAGATACACTAAAAATAAAAAGCAATGAATTAAAACATACTACCAGAGAAAATCACTTGACTACAAAGGATGACAGTAACAAAGAAGGAGAGGAGAGGAGTTACAAGACAACCAGAAAACAAGCAACACAATGGCAGTAGTAAGTCCTTCCTTATAAATAACCTCAATAGGTTGGCTCCACAGCAAAATTGAAGAAACAGTGGAAAGAATCAGTGAAACAGAAGTACAATAAAAATTACACAATCTGAACAACAGAGAGAAAATAGACTGGAAAAAAAATGAACAGAACCTCAGGGACTTCTGGGGCTATAACAAAAGATCCGAATTCATGTCATCAAAATCTCAGAAGGAGAGGAGAAAGAGGATGGAGCTGGAAAAACACCAAAAATAAAATGACTGAAAACTTAAGAAATTTGGCAAAAGACATAAACCTACAAATATGAGAGGCTGAAAAAACTCCAAACAGGTTACATTCAAAAAAATTCATACTAAGACACATCATAGTCAAACTTCTGAAAAGTAGAGGCACAGAGAGAAATGACATTTTACCCACAGGGAAAAGCAATTCAAATGGCAACAGATTTCTCATCAAAAACCGTGGAGGCTAGAAGGAAGTAGCGCACAAAACTGCCAAAACAAAAGTCTGTATTCAGCAAAAATAATCTTCAGGATTGAAAGGGAAAATTGAGGCATTCTTAACTGAAAGAAAACTAAGAACATTTGTCACTGGCAGATCCATCCAAAAAGAATGGCTAAAGGGGCTTCCCAACACAGAAAGAAAATGATCAAAGAGGAAAACTTCTTTCTCCTCTCAAATTTTCTAAATTATATTTGATGAAGCAAAAATTAAACCACTGTAGCTCTAAATATGAATATATCTGGAGGAGATATTTATGACAATTATATCACAGACAGGAGATTAAAAAGACATAAAAGAGAAAAATCAAGGAAACAAATAACTTTTTCTTTAAAAAGATCAGTAAAAGAGACAAATCTGTAGCAAGACCGACCAAAAAGAGAGAAGGCATAAATTATCAATATTAGAAATGAACAGGGGCCATCACTAAAGACCCTGCAGACACCAAAGGATATTAAAGGAATACTGCAAACAATTCTATGTAAATATGACCACTTAGATGAAATCGACCAATTCATTAAACAAAAAACGACCCCAACACATCTAATATGAAATAGATCATTTGAATCGTTTTATAACTATTTAGAAAATGGAATTTGTAATTTAAAAATTGCCAAAAGTGAAATCTCGAGGCCCGGATGGTTTCATTGGAGAATTTCTATCAAATGTGTAAAGAATTTATAATTCGGCCGGACGTGGTGGCTCACGCCTGTAATCCCAGCACTTTGGGAGGCCAAGGCGGGCGGATCACGAGGTCAGGAGATCGAAACCATCCTGGCTAACACGACGAAACCCCGTCTCTACTAAAAAATACAAAAACTTAGCCGGGCGTGGTGGCGGCGCCTGTGGTCCCAGCTACTCGGGAGGCTGAGGCAGGAGAATGGCATGAAACCGGGAGGCGGAGCTTGCAGTGAGCCGAGATCGAGCCACTGCACTCCAGCCTGGGCAACAGAGCCAGACTCAGCCTCAAAAAAAAAAAAAAAGGAATTTATAATTCTATCCAATCTCCTTTAGAAAATAGAAGAGGAGAGAACACTTTCCAACTCATTTTACAAAATTAATGTTAATACCAAAACCAGGCAAAAACAATAACAAAAAAAGAAAACCATAGACCAATGTCCTTTATTAACATAAAAATCCTATTTTTTTTTTTTTTTTTTTTGAGACGGAGTCTCACTCTATCGCCAGGCTGGAGTGCAGTGGTGCATTCTCAGCTCACTGCAACTTCCACTTCCTGGGTTCAAGCGATTCTCCTGCCTCAGCCTCCCAAGTAGCTGGGATTACAGGCACCTGCCACCACACCCAGCTAATTTATGTATTTTTAGTAGAGATGGGGGTTTCACCACGTTGGCCAGGCTGCTCTCGAATTCCTGACCTCAAGTGATCTGCCCAAAGTGCTGGGATTACAGGTGTGAGCCACTGCACCTGGCTGAAAAAATGAACATTGATTGATATTATACACCAACATTAACTCAAAATGAATCACAGCCCTAAATGTAAAACCAAAAACTATAGAACTTCTAGGAGAAAAATCTAGAAACAGGCAAATCTTTCTTAGCTATGACACAAAAGACCATAAACCATTAAAGAAAAGCTTGGTAAATTTAGAACTTTTGCTTTGGGAAATATACCATTAAGGGAACAACAAGGCAAATCACAGAATAGAGAAAATATTTGCAATACATGTATCTAAACTTGTGTCCAAATAAAATAACTCTCATGCATCAATGAGAAGATGGCAAACGACCGGACGAAAAAGTGGGCAAATGACTTAGACATAAAAGATATATGGGTGTTGAATAAGCATATCAGGAAAATGCAAATTAAAACTACAAAGAGACTCCAGTACAAATCCACTAGAAAAGGTGAAATGAAAAAGACTGACCATAGCTGGTATTAGTGAGGATGTGGAGCAACCAGAAAAGCCAGCACGTGGCACGATTTTGGAAAACAGTTTGAAAGTTTCCACCTATCGTATGATGCAGCCATTCCCCTTGTAGGTATTGATCCAGGAGAAATGGAAACTTATGGTCACACAGATATTTGCACAACAGCCAAAACCTGAAAACCACCTAAATGTTCATCAACAGAAGGTGGATAATCAGAACGTAGCACATTTAATGCAAAAAAGTCAAACACACACACAGTGATAGCAGATCAGCGGCTCCAAGTGCGGGGCTAAGGGGCCTAGCTGCAGAGGATCCGCAGAGTCTGGAGGGAGGGCTGGGTGGTTCTGTGTCTTGGTTGTGGTGGGTCATTGAATTGGACACTCCAAAGGGTTTATTATACATGAATTATACTTCAATAAAATTGATCTTAAAAACTTAAAAGGAGGCCGGGCGCGGTGGCTCGAGCCTGTAATCCCAGCACTTTGGGAGGCCGAGACGGGCGGATCACGAGGTCAGGAGATCAAGACCATCCTGGCTAACCCGGTGAAACCCCGTCTCTAGTAAAAAATACAAAAAAATAGCCGGGTGAGGTGGCGGGCGTCTGTAGTCCCAGCTACTCGGGAGGCTGAGGCAGGAGAATGACGTAAACCCGGGAGGCGGAGCTTGCAGTGAGCTGAGATCCGGCCACTGCACTCCAGCCTGGGCGACAGAGCAAGACTCCGTTTCAAAAAAAAAAAAAAAAAAAAAAAAACTTAAAAGGAAATTTCTAATCGAATTTTTAGCAAATCACATCTAGCCACATAGTAAAATAATAATACATAAGACTTGTCTGCGTTTATCTTAAGATCGCAAGATTGGTTCAATATTAGAAAATATAGTCATATTAATATATATTATACGATTCAAAACACTAATTCATCATATCAGAAAGGGAAGTAGGTCAAAAAGAGGAAATCCTTTGGTTTTCATCATTATTGCTGAAAAGGCAATGATATAATTTAGCAACCTTACCTGAAAAATAATTATTGATAACCAGAAATAAAAGGAAACTTCCTTAACATGTTTTTGCTTTTTAAAGTCAGTGGAAAACGCACTTGAATGTGTTCTACATGCTAGCTTTTATTCACCCTCCTGGCTGTACATCGAAAGTCATACATCTCCCTGCTGAAGACAGGCTGCCTCTCCCTGGAGGCTTCACATCTGTTTTTGCCCAACACATTTCCACAACTCATTAGACTTAGAGATAACCAAGAGAGAAGAAAGGTGGGGGAGGAGAAGGAAAGCCTTACGCATTCCTGGGCCCCATCAGGCCAGCAGATCCTCCCGGTGGGAGCAGAAGTGGGGGTGGGGAGGCTCAGAGAGCAGCACCTGCGGGCAGGGGCCGCTGACACCCAGGGAGCCTGACAGGACCCTGCCCTGAGCCCAGCTGTCCCAGAAACCATCCGGACTTCGGCCAAGTGCAGTCCCTGTAGGGTATTTAAATGGCATATCCAATCCACGCAGCACTGAAAGGCTCCCTGGCTTCCTCCTACTGGGACTTGAGGACTTCTTCAGCCACAGAAGTAACTCAGGCTCCCCAAATCTATCAAAGACCACCACAGGGATGTCTGCACCATGCACGAATTGAGAGGAGCCTCCTGACCCTGAACGTGAAACACCCGCACCCTCAGCGCAAAAACAGGGGGCTTCTCCAGCTCAGGGCTGCGGCAGGAGACCCCCTGTATCCACAGGTTGTCTAGAAGCTTTACCAGTGCAGCAAAAGCAATCAACAAATAAACAAAATGTGCAGTATCTGAAAGAAAGAAAAAGAAACTATCACCACCTGCAGACGACACATCCAAACGTCTCTTTGTGCCAGGCCCTGTATACATTTTCCAGCCACTCTCTCATTCCACACACATTTTGCAGAGACTCGGGACCTGCCCAAGGCTTACGTCTTGCAGATGCTACTCCTGGAATGCAAATGTGGGTCTGGTTGATTCCAGAGTCAGAATTTCAAGCCACAAAACTTTCCCAAACACCCCAAAGGATGGACTCAAAGTTAGTAAAATTAAGAGAGGAAATTACAATGATGGTGAGTAAAATCAATATAGAAATCCAATAGCATTCCCAGATGCTAGCAATGACCACCTCACAAGCAAGAGTGAGGGGGAGCCTGTTCGAAATAACAACCCAGCATCTTAAATACCCAGGACTCGTTAGAAATGAGTACAAAATTTATATTGAAGAAACGACAAATTTTGTAAGGAACTACAGGAAAAAATTGGGTCAATTGAGAGATGTCAGCATGATACCAAAGGCAGAAACCAGAGATGGGAGGACTGGTAAGTCTGAGAACATAAAAATATAAAACCCAACATGCACACATTTATAAAGCAAACAGAAATATAAAACTCCACTAAAGGACATGAAAAAGCATGTGACTAGATGCAGAAACATGCTGAACACTCGGGAGCCTTTATATTTGTTGAAATATTTGGTCAAATAAGTGAAAAAATCAAGTAAAGCAGGGAATTGACAAAGATATATATACATATCCAACGCTTCATTTTAACTTAAAATGTATGAGTCTGAATTGATTTGATTCTTGTGAGAACATCTCTGTGAGGCCTACTCTTTGAATTTGTTTTTTCCTGGCAAAAAGAAAAGAAATTTAAAAAATCTTATAATTCATCACTCTTGATTTTAAGCTTTATTTCCTTAAATTAAGGCAAGAATTAAAGATGCTGTCATGGTGATCCAAGGGCAGAATCCCTTTGAATGTCATTTTCCTCCCATTTTTACAGCTTTCTTGCATGTATTTGGTTTTGTGGCACTGTTGGCCGGGCGCGGTGGCTCAAGCCTGTAATCCCAGCACTCTGGGAGGCCGAGGCGGGTGGATCACGAGGTCAGGAGATGGAGACCATCCTGGCTAACACGGTGAAACCCCGTCTCTACTAAAAATACAAAAAACTAGCCGGGCGAGGTGGCGGGCGCCTGTAGTCTCAGCTACTTGGGAGGCTGAGGCGGGAGAATGGCGTGAACCCGGGAGGCGGAGCTTGCAGTGAGGAGATCACGCCACTGCACTCCAGCCTGGGAGACACAGCGAGACTCCGTCTCAAAAAAAAAAAAAAAAAAAAAAAATATTTTGCCAGTTTGTCTCCACCGAGCCTTCCTAAGCGCTCCGCCACTCTGCAGTCCTGGCCCATTCCCAGGAGGTAGCGATGCATGCAGAGGGCACCAGCGCGCCTGGCGGCCACCTTGGCTCTGCTGAACCTTAGCTGTGGGAGAGGCCACTTGGGCCCCTGGCTCTGGATGTGTGTGGAGGGATGGAGGGGCGCAGGCTGGCCTGGCACGTGGGCTGTGTGTGGCCAGCCAGGACAGCTGGCACCACACTTGACAGGAAAACTCAATATTTGATTCCCTAATTCCTCGCCTAGGAATTTTTCCTAATGGAACTGAGTGCCCACTTCATAGTAGTGGTTATCTCTGCATAAATTTTCTTTCCTTCTTTGTGTTTTCCTGTATTTTTCAAATGGTCTGCAATCTACATGGATTACTCTTATAATTAGAAAAAAATTAATTGTAAAAACATTGTTTGAAGTTTAAAGAGTGCCATCTTGGCTACTACTCAAGTTTTTCGTGTTAACCCAAACTATGGCGCCCATCTCTCATAGGAAGGTCTGCTTCGGTGAGAGTGCACTCGAGACAGGAAATTACCCGTGTTGATAAGCGGGGCCTGCCTATGTTTCTAAATTTCAGGTTCCCTAATAAAAGGAGTAGGATAAAATGCCAGCGTGCTGACATTTCAGGACACTGCCGCCCGGGTGGGGCTGGGCACTGCGCTGCCCACTCTGTTCTGACTCCCACTGTCCTCTGACTCTTCCTGAGTTGCGCTGCCATGTTCCCATGGGGAAGGTGTCACACCCAGTGCCAGTGGATGATGATCAGAGGGGTATGACAGGGCTCTAGGTGGTACCTGGATGGATATTTTTTAAAATAGTTACTAATTTATTTTAGTGTGCTGTAGAAAACAATGAGCAGCACGATGGACCTGCAGTCTCACACAGATGTATTTAAATGTATTTAAGTGTAAACGTATTTTACATTTAAATGTACTTAATGAGTCTATCGAAGACGCCCTAGGTAGAAAATAATTCAGAGCACATGGATATGGCAGAACTTGGAAATCTGCACACAGAAGGGTGCAATTTGGGAAACTGTCATATGAAATCACACTCGGACAGCATGTTACAAACACAGCAGGTCGCATCTGTGTTTTCACTGCTTTTAAATATCTTTTAGCAGCGCATTCTATGCAGGCACCGGTTCTGATTTACTTAAGAAGATGGTCTTAACTTCCCTTTGGTGGGTATCGTCATCCTTTCTCTTACTTGGTGTCAGTATTATTGCAATAGGATACACTGAAGTTTTGAATAATTTATTAAACAAATCTTTACTTCCTAGATACAACTATATTGACTTTTCCTAAGTACTACACTTTTGAAATAAAATAAAGCCTCACCTCAATAACAGAAGTGGGGTCCAGAACATCCCATGGGTGGGATGTGGGGGCATTCCTGCAAGGTCCAGTGGCCCCTGCTGGGACCCTACCTCTGGCTTAAACTGTGACACAAAGATTCTGGGTCTTACGGTTGCCTGGGGCTTCCAGGATTCAGCAAGGATTCCAGGACTCTCCTGGGGAGTAGCTGCCATTTCATTAGCCTGACAGATTGCTCCTGGAGAAGCCTGTAGACGCAGGACTCCTGCCTTGTTGAAGGAGCAGATGTAGCAAGTGAAGAGAGAAGGTGAGGAGGCTGCCAAGCACCCGGTCAGTGGGTGCCGCTTAAGAGAAAGTGTTGGCCAGGCCTGCAGGGGCAAGCAACCAGGACACAGCGCTTTGATTTGTTACCTGAAGGGCCTGCTGGGGCTGGGATGCAGGTTGGTGACAGACTCAAACTTGCCGTAACCTTTTCCTCAAAGTATCCTCATTCCAAAAGTCTAGGGGATTAATTTCAAAATAGTTAGATAGCCCCCTTGTATTTCTTTGTGGGTGTTTATATGATCTTTCCTCTTTCTTTATCACCTTGAAACCTGACAAGCAGGTGCCTGGGAAAGCGGCTGGGGTGATGAAATTTTTTAGCATTGCTTTGGATGAGGCTTGCTGCATGTGAAATCAATGCCAATACTCTTTGAGTAAGGAAACTTTCTGGAATTAACCTTTGAGTTACTTATTTCCATGTTGCTGATAAGGGTTTGAAAGTTCTGTCTGTGTTGCAAACACGGCCCTGATTGCTTATTAACTGCGTGATCTCGTACACGTCACTGATTCTTCTCAAGCCTCGGTTTCCTTATTTGTAGCTTGAGGCAGTGACGCCTGCCTCGTGGGGTCACTGTGAGACTGAGTGAGGCCTCTCCACCCACGTGTGCTGCAGCATCTGGCACACGGTGTGCTCAGTAGGCAGGGATTGTCATCCTTCTTGTTACAACCACCACCACATTTGTCCCTGGTATTTGCCAGTGTATTAGTCCATTCTCACACTGCTAATAAAGACTTAAATGAGACTGGGTAGTTTATAAAACAAAAGAGGTTTAATGGACTCACAGTTCCACATGGGTGGGGAGGCCTCACAATCATGGTGGAAGGCGAAGGAGGAGCAGACACATCTTACAGGGCGGCAGGTGAGAGAGCATGTGCAGGGGAGCTGCCCTTTATAAAACCATCAGATCTTGTGAGGCTTATTCACTATCACAAGAACAGCACAGGAGGAACCCGCTCCTATAATTCAGTTACAACACGTGGGGATTATGGGAGCTACAATTCAAGGTGAGATTTGGGTGGGGACACAGCCAAACCCTATCAGCCAGTGAGACTTTGGGACCCACCTTCCAGGCTGCGACTCCCTCACTGTTGTCTTCGCACACTTCTGCAGTGCCTGAGCTGCAGTCACCGTGGCAACTGGGACTGACCTCTTAAAGTATCTGTTATAACTACAAGCTTAGTGTCAAAATACTATTAACCTGTTTTGCCTTTACAGACTTATTTTTAAAACAGTGTGAATTCAGATGTGTTTGATTAGCAGCTTTTCACTGGAGTCGCCGCCCAGCGCAGCTAGGGGTCTTCTACAGGTCTCGCTGCCTCTGCACTCCTGTGCCTCCAACGGAGCAGCCATTACTCAGACCAGGCTGGTCTTATTCTCCAGCTTCCTCATTATTTTGGGGGAGTTCCTCACAGCCTCCTGTTAGTTCTCCTGATTTTGTGTATTCTTATTCTCACGTTGCCCATGTTTGGCCTAGGAGAAGGCGCCTCTTGGCCGGCTTCCTGGAGGACTCTTGCTTTCTTGCATGCCACAGCGGTGACAGCTCCTGCAAGGCCCTCCTGGTAAAGTCATTGGCAGATCCCTGTCTTTGAAAGTGTTCATATTTGGAAGAAAGTGAGTCCAAAGCTGCGAATGTCCGTCCTGCTGCCAGAGAGGCAGACAGCTGAGTGCTATTGTTTGGGAATCTGTGAGAACTCTGCTATGGCAAAATCCCTGGCCACCAACAGCAGCCTCCTGAGGAGAGCACTGAGACAGTAAAGGTGCCTGGAGGCGATTTGCACCCATGGACCAAAAAATTTAATTCCCCCTGAACTGTGGATGTAGCAATAATTGGCTCCACTAGTGCTGTGTTCGTTGGCAAGTGGAGATCTTCTCTGTTCCTCAACTGTGTAGAGGGGGAAACACGCGGGGAAGTCATCCACACGGTGCTGGAGACACAAATGGACGCGCAGTGTGCAGAGCCCCAGGGATGTGGACTCAAGGTCTCTAGGAACTGTGTTCGTGGGAGAGGAGAGGGTGCGGAGGACATGACAGGGAGCCGTAGAAGCCAGCACACAGGGTGGGGCCGGCATCCCGTTGAAGGTTTCCATTGTAATACGCTCATGATAGAAAAAAAAAATGTAAAAGAAATCACCTAGAATCCCATCACCCAGAGAAACCACAAACCATCCTTGAACATCTTGCCATATTTCTCTTAAGAACTTTTATATTGTAGTTCAATAAAAAAAGGTTGTGCTCATATGTCATATATATAATTTTATATCTTTTAGAACAGAATTATCACAGATTACTTTATCATAACTCATGGATGGAATGTTATTAATTCTTGATAAATGTTATTCTCTCTTTCTCCATGACCATACATTCAGAGAATTTACCACAGCCACTTAATAACCTCTCTATTCGACATTTTGTCAGTGTACACTTTTCACTAGCACTAATAATGCTATACGACAATGAGTATTTTTGGCCATAGTTTTTCTGCATTTTGAATTCTTTCCCTTGGATAAATTCCCAGAAGTAGAATGTTGGGACAACAAATGCCTTTAAGACTCTTCATAAATATCACCTGGCCGGCCTGACAGCATCCAATGCTTTGAGTTAAATACAATATATTCAGCACCAAAACATTTGTATTTTGTTGGAGAGTTCTGAGAAGTTTGTTTTTCTCCCTTGAAGAGCTGTGCAAACCATGTTGCATAGTGAGTAGTGCGGTGTTTAGGAGGAGGACACTAGGAGCACTGTGGTCTTCTGATACTTATGGGGTACCTACTGTGTGCACCCAAAACATTGTGGTCTTATGATACTTATGGGGCACCTATTGTGTGCACCCAACACCCTTGGTGCTGGGAGGGATGAGGAAGAAGAGACTGAATCCTCAGAGCATGGCGTCTCCTCCTGGAGTCCTGGCCTAGAGTGAGGGTGACGCCTGGATGGGCGTCGTGGAAAAGCCCCTGGGGAGATTCTGAGCAGGCCTGGTTGACACAGACGTGGACAACATGTCCCAGAGCATCCTGGTCACGATGCAGGAGAAGCTCGAACGCACACTCAGCCCTGGTCGTGACAGAAGAACAGAGAGGAATAAGAAATGCCTTTGGGAGCTCCCGACCCAAGGGAGGGGGAGGATGTTCTGTACCTTGTTCTGGAAGCTTAGGTCTAATTTTTCAGTTACTCAGTTACTTATGGCTTTGAGGCTGGATAGCTTCGTATATTTTGTTTCCTGAAATGACCCCACAGGTTCTATAGAGCAGGAGAAAAGGCTGGACAGGTGCCCCCGCTGGATGAGACGACCTTCCCTCCCCCTCGGTCTGGGAGTCTGTGATCTTCAGGGCCAGCCCCCAGCTGATGGGCCCCACCTGGAAGCTGAGTGTGCCTCTGCTGGTGGTCCCAGCCTTGGCAAGGCAGCTTCATCACCCTCTAGCCTGCGGTGGTTTTGATAAAGCGGCATTTCTGCCTTGTTGGAGCCTGGTTAGTGATGATGCATCTTAGTCCAGGCCTCTCGAGTTTGAAATAAGAACCACAACCCTTGGATGAGCCAGAACTGCCTTGGTTTGCTGGTGTCAGTTCAGAGCATTGAAATTCCTGCTTCACTTTAAAGAAAAATCTGTGCAGGAAGAATCTGTGTTTCTAGACTGCGTGGGAGAACTCTGAACTTTCTGTCACTTATTTTTAGAGATGTCCCAACAATGATTCCCTCTGCCCAGCCTCCGCCTGGGGGAACCCACCTTCCCATCTCAGGTGAGCCTGACCCCTTCCCCACCCGTTGGTTGCTGTTGGACTTCAGAACAGATTGCAGGCAGCAGCTGCAAACCTCAGCTTCCGAAATGTCACTCACTCATTCACTTGCCTGTGCAACCATCTCTCTGAACTCCCTGTTGGGGCCAGTTCTGCAAGTGTGTCTAGGGCCACACATGCAATGGTGGGCAACGCCTGCACTCACTGGCACGATGGGTCTGGCCCTCCAGGACAGACAATGGGCCCGTCACTGGGCCCATCACTTCCAGACACTACCCCTCCTCTTTAGCGAAGTGGGGAATTTGTCAAACACTGGCCCTAGCAGGCATAGCACAGCACCTGGGTCCTAACAATCCGTGAGGGGAGAAAAGGTGCAGGACACTAACGGGGCCACATTTCTTCATGAGGACGTCAAGGTTCTGCACAAGGAGGTGAGTGAATCTCGGACACAAAATGTACATTCTGCATGGTTTCATGTCCGTGACTTTCAAAAGCAGACCACGCTTACCTCTGACGGGAGACCTCAGGATGTTGGTTGCTCTGGTGGGGAGTAGGGGGCAGAGGGTGGGGGTTGCTGAGAAGGGTGTGCAGTAGCGTTCCCACGAGAGGCTGTGTCTCTATTGGGGTGAGGGTTGCATAGGAGAAGCAACTGATCACAATTGCACAGTGAAGATTTGTATCTTTCATTATTTGCCTGTTTTTCCTGCCAAATCCCTCACTCAGATGCAATGGAATAGGAGCACTGGAGACGCAGACGGCTGAACGCCGCGCTGTTGCCCAAGGCTGGTCTGGCTGCTGGGGCTGCACGCCGGGCCGGGGTCTTGGGTTCTCCAAGTTTATGCCTCTTTTCCGGCCTGAGAATAAACTAATAGAGAAGAGGAGGTCAGGAACTCGGTGAGTGTGCCGTCCAACGTGGTGAGATGAAGGCAACAGTGCCCATCTTAGAAGGTGGTCGTGAGGATTATGTGAGTTAATTTACAAAGAGCACACAACATGCCCAGGGCTGTGGTTGTTTTGTGAACATCATCAAAGTCTGGTAAACTGTTTTCCACTCAGCAGTGACTGCAGTACTGGGAACACTGGCTGCGTAAGGTGCTGGGGGTCGGACTGCAGCCTGGGCCCTCTCAGTCCAGATTCCTCAGCTCCACTGGACAGAGAGGCTCACCTTTGGAACATCCCAAAAATCCACTTGTGTTATTTTTGTTGGTTTATTACCAAACGGACATGTGATTTATTTGGCATAGCAACTCTGCCTTTTCCCAAGAGGTTCCCGGCTTGGGGTGTTACCTCAGATGGAGGGCTGAGGCTGTCTGGCCCCATCCTGGTGAGTGGTGGGCAAAGTGTCCGAGCCACATCACAAGTACTGGAAGGGGGTGTTAAAATCTCTGTCCACACTGGAGATTAATAAAACATATTATTCCCCACAGATAGGTTGCAAAGCCTTGGTCTACAAGGTCAGAGACTTTTTCCTGTGGGCTCAGCACCATCCACAGCCTGAGAGCAGAGAGAACAGAGAACAGGTGAAGCAGCTGTGACTAAAGAACCTGCCCTGCCTTCTCCTCTAGGGCAATGGAGGCAGGTCCAGGGTGTCCTTTGGCTTTAGCCAAGCTCTGCCATACAGACAGTAAGACAAGAGCAGAGCTGTGACAACCACTAGCCCCATGATGTGCCCCCAGCCACCCCACAGAGAATTCACTATTAATACCATGTTACTCCCCCTATCGATCCCACATTACCCCATCACCAATCCTACTAGCTGTGGACCACTAAGCTCAAGGGCCTGTCACCGCCTCTTGCCACAGTCAGTGTCCATGAACAGTGTCTGCAGGGCTGCTCTCTCAGGGATCTGAAGGGAAGCAGATGGTGGAAACCTAGATGTTGGGAGACAAGGCTCATGGCAGTGGGCATCTCCCCATTTCAACCTCACATATTTTTCACATGGGTCAGGAACCACAGAGCATTCCAGCCGTCCATAGACATGGACATGATGTCAGTATTTCCTGCTGACCTTCCTCTGTGGAATGTGAGGGCTCCTGCCCCGTGGGCCCCAGTTGGGAACAGCACTCCTGGTCCATCTGCCAAGCCAACTGCTTTTCCTCCTTCTCACCTCTCTGCAAAGCATACTTTCCTCACCACAAAAGGGTAGGATAAAAGGAAGGAATGTACCAGCCACATGCCAACCCTCACTCTCCCTCTCTGCAGCGTAAACCTTCCAATTTCTTATAACCCTTTCCCATCTAAAGCCAACTGGTGCATCTCAAATAGCAATATATGATTCTGAAATTAACACTAGAACCTTATTAGTGCAAAACGAAGCCCAGTTTGCTGTAGGCTGAGATGTTTTGGATCATCTAAGGGAGTTTAGTTATTTGAGCACCACAAAGACATTCTCTAAAAACATGTTCTCCTGAAAGGCAGCACTAGACAAAAAGACTAATGATACCTTGTGCTGCTGGGTAATCTCAGGTGGGCCCTTAACTTTTCCAAATCACAGTCTCTCAGGAGGCTGCAGATTAGTGGGTTCCCGTGGCCTCTTTTGAGCTCTGGCACTAGACAAGGTGGTTTATAATGGGAAGGGGCAAAAAGTGAGCTGTGGAGTCTATAGACTTAGTTTGAATTTTGGTGTTTCAAGTTTCCAGGGGTGTGACCTCAAAGAGCATGTTTAACTTATTCTCAGATACCCTATCTGTGAAGAGGGCATGGCAATTTAAGGGTTAATACAGAGGATTCAAAATAAAATATTTAAATGATATATTTTTCAATAAATGATATTAGGACAATTAGTTATCCATTTTGCTAAAACAAAATTCCTTCTCTCTACTCTTTATTTCATGTATTAAAATACACTTCAGAGAATCAAAGATTTCAATGTAGGCTGGGCACAATGGCCCACACCTGTAGTGCCAGAACTTTGGGAGACTGAGGCAGGAGGATTGCTTGAGGCTGGGAGTTTGAGACCAGCTTGGGCAACATGGTGAGACCCAGTCTCTACAAAAAAAAAAGAAAGATATTAAACATTTTAGGCTGTAGAGAAAAAAAGAAAAAAAAAATTAAAATTTCACTGGGCATGGTGGTGCACACCTGTAGTCCAAGCTACTTAGGAGGCTGAAGTGAGAAGATTACTTGAGCCCAGGAGTTTGAGCCTGTGGTGAGCTATGATTGTACCACTGCACTCCAGCTTGAGTGACACAGCAAGACCTTGTCACACACACACACACACACAAATTAAAATTAAATTTAATAAAAGTTGTTTTAAAAAAAGATTTAAATGTGAAAGAAGAAAGAGGGCACTCCCTCTGTGGTCGCCACTGGCTCTCAGAAGCAGTGCGTGAGCAGGAGGCTCTGCTCTGATCCAGGAGCACTGGCATCTATGAAGAGGGAAACCAAGAAAAATTCTTTCTGCTATCTTTCCCTTCAGTAATGCTTATCTTATGAACACTCAACTGAAAAACCACGCCACCTAAAAGTAGGAAAGATGGCAATTCTAAATAGCAACTATTATCCCAGGGAGACCCCTCAGATATGTAAGGAATCAAGCCATCAATGTGCATTTGCTGGATATTATATACCACATCATCTCTATGATTACAGATTTCAAGGATAATTTTTACTCACTTAACAATCTCACTGTAACAGTGACCGATAATATGAAAAATGTGCTTTATCCAGTGCTGCTGATGGGTACACAGACAAGTGCTTGCTGCAGTTATTTCTGAATCTAGCCAGACCCTGGAGTCATGAAGATATAAACTCTGTGAGAGCAGGGACCATCTCTCTTTCTCCCATTATAGGCACTTGATAAATACTCATGGCTGAAAAAAAAAAAAGAAAGAAAGAAAGAGGGAAAGAAAGAGAAAAGCAGGGCAGGACAAAGAAAAGGAAGAGAAAGACAGAAAGTAATAGAAAGCAAAGGTGCATATTTTTATAATCTTAGAATGAAGAAGACCACTCAGGAAAATCTCAATACCTCTCTGGATAAAAAATTCAGAAGGCACTGCAAAAAACAAAGCTAATAAAATATATTTACACTTTTAAACTCTTTGTGGAAAAAAATATGGTAAATAAAAGAAAAACTGGGGGCTGAGAGTTTTCAATTCACTTGACAAAGAGACGATTTCCATAACTACAAAGCATGCTTACCAATGAAAAAGTAGAGAATAGTCCCCAACTTTTGGTAATGGCAGAATAGCCCCCACTGAACTAACCTTTCCACAGGTAACAGCTATAAACTTTAGATAAAATATGGGGGGAAAACCTGCTTGAAGGCACTGGAGTGTGACTAGAAGCAGGCAAACGCTGGAGTTCTTGTGGTGATGGAAATGTCCTGTGCTTCAACTGCACTAATGTTTGTATCCTGATTGTGATGCTGCTCTGTAGCTTTGTGAGTTGACATTGGGGGAGGCTGGGTGAAGAGGACACAGGATCCCTGTGTTACTTCTGTGTGTGAATCAACATATACTTCAAAGTAAAGTTTAATTTTTAAAAAGTCAATTTATGGCTGGGTGCGGTGGCTCATGCCTGTAATCCCAGCACTTTGGGAGGCCAAGGTGGGTGGATCACAAGGCCAGGAGATCAAGACCATCCTGGCTAACATGGTGAAACCCCGTCTCTACTGAAAATACAAAAAATTAGCCGGGTGTGGTGGTGGGCACCTGTAGTCCCAGCTGCTTGGGAGGCTGAGGCAGGAGAATGGTGTGAACCTGGGAGGCGGAGCTTGCAGTGAGCCGAGCTCATGCCCCTGCACTCCAGCCTGGGCAACAGAGCCAGACTCCATTTCAAAAAAAAAAAAAAAAAGAAAGCCAATTTATGTAATTTATATGATTAGAAAATAAAGGATTAATTCTAATCCTCAACAGATGTATAACAAACATTTGAAAATCAACAACCATTAATGATTAAAGAAAAAACCCAGGAAGCTTGAAATAGAAGGAAATTATCTCATACTGATAATGAACATTCTTAAATACCTAGAGTGAACATGATATTAGTGAAATATCAGTTTCCTCTCAAGATAGGAAACAAAGCAAAATTGACCATTCTAACCATTTCTTTCCACCTTTGTCATAGAGGGCATGGTTAGTGCAATATGGCAAGAAAGAAAGCCAGATAAACAAAATCCTCACAGCAAAGGCTGAAGGTCTGTTTACCTCAGCTCCTTTGGTCTAACACATCATGTCCAGATTTCAAGAAAAAATTACAAGGCATGCCAAAAGGCAAAAAATACTGTCAGAAGACACAAAATGAATATCAGAACCAGCTCAGATATGGTAGAAATTTAGGAATTATCAGATCAGGAATTTAAAATAACTATGATTAATGTGCTAAGGGCTCTAATAATAGAAAAAGTGAACAATATTAAAAAATGAATGGGTAAGATTGAAATGCAAAGAAAGTGTAAAAAGGAAATGCAAGAAATTATAAACACTGTAACAGAAGTGAAGAGTGCGTTTAATGGGTTCATCAGTGGGCTGATAAGAAAAGAATCATCAGCCTGACATGTGGGTCAAAGAAACCTCAAGAGAAATTAAAAAGTATTTTGAACTAAATGAAAATGAAAATGTAACCTATCAAAATTTGTGAGAATCAGTGAAAACAGAGCTTAGAGGGAAATTTACAGCATTGGATGAATATATTGGAAAATAATAAACATCTAAAGTCAATAACGTAAAATTCCATCTTAAGAAAATAGAAAAAGAAGAGCAAATCAAATGTAAAGTAAGCAGAAAAAATAATAAAAATCAGAGCAGAAATCAATGAAATTGAAACAGAAAAACAATAAAGAAAATCAATGAAATCAAAATCTGGTTATTTAAAAACATGAATAAAATTGATAAACCTTTAGCCAGACTAGTCAAGAAGAAGAAGAAAAAAAAAAAGACACAAACCTCTAACATTAGAAATAATAGAGGGACATCACTATAGATCCCATGGACATTAAAGGGATAATAAATGAATATAGTGAACAACTCTATACCCAGAAATTTGATACCTAGATGAAACTGACTAGTTACTTGAAAGACACAATCTACCAAAACTCACACAAGGAGAAATAGATTATCTTAATAGACATATTTATTACAGAAATTGGATTGATAATTGATAATCTTCCCAAAGACAAAACACCAAGACTAGAAAGGCTCACCGGTGAATTCTACCAAACATTTAAGGAAGAAATTATACCATTTTTCTACCATCTGCTCCAGAAAACAGAAACAGAGAAAATACTTCCTAATTCATTCTATAAGGCCAGCATTACCCTAATATCAAAACCAAAGACAGTACAAGAAAGGGAAACTAAGGACCAATATCTCTCATGAACATAGATGCAACAGTTCTCAACAAAATATTAGCAAATTAAATTCAACAATGTATAAAAAAAATTCTGCACCATGATCAAATGGGCTTTATTCCACTTATGCAAGGCTGGTTCAACATCCAAAATTCACTAGTGAAATTAATCATATCAACAGGCTAAAGAAGAAAAATCATATGATCATATCAGTAGATGAATAAAAAGCATTCGACAAAAATCCAACACCCAATCATTAAACAGACTCTCAAAAAACTAGGAATAGAGGAGAACTCCCTCAATTTGACAAAGAACATCTGCAAAAACCTCAGTTAACGCCATACTTAATGGTGAGAAACTAGACACTTTTCCCCCAAGATTAGGAAAGGGCAGAGATGTTTCTTTTCACTTGCTCCTATTCAACATCATATTAAAATGCAGTAAGACAAGAAAAGTAAATAAAATGTATGCAGATTGGGATAGAAGACATAAAATTTTATTTGTTTGCAGATGACATGATTGTTTAGACAGAAAATGCCCAAAAATCAACAATTTTAAAACCCCTCCTTAAACTAATAAGTGATTATAAGAAGGTTACAGGATCCAAAGACTATAAATAAAATATCAATTGCATTCCAATATACCAGCAATGAACAACTGAAATTTAAAATTTTAAAAATACCATTTATATTAGCCCCAAGTTAAAAAAGGAAAAATATGTAGGTGCAATCTAACAAAATATGTATAAGATCTATATAAGGAAAACTACAAAACTTTAATGAAATAAATTTTTTAAATCCAAGAAAATGGAGAACTATTCCATATTCATGGATAGGAAGACTCAGTATTGTCAAGATGCCAGTTCTTCCCAACTTGCCATAGAGTCAATATATTCCATTCAAAATTCCAGCAAATTATTTTGTGAATATCAGGAAACTGATTTTAAAGTTTATGTAGAAAGGCAAAAGACCCAGAACAGCCAACACAATACTGAAGAAAAAGAAAGTCACAGAACTGATACTACCTGACTTCAAGACTTACTATACAGCTGTGGTAATCAAGACTGTGGTGCTGGTGAAATAATAGACAAATGGATCATTGGAGCAGAACATAAAGTCCAGAAAAAGACCCACACAAATATAGTCAACTGATGTTTCAAAAGAAACGAAGACAGTTCAAAAGAGAAATGATGGTCTTTTCAACAAATGGTGCTGGAACAATTGAATACCCACATGCAAAGTTTAAAAAGTGAAATTAGGCCGGGCGCGGTGGCTCAAGCCTGTAATCCCAGCACTTTGGGAGGCGGAAACGGGCGGATCACGAGGTCAGGAGATCGAGACCATCCTGGTTAACACAGTGAAACCCCGTCTCTACTAAAAAATACAAAAAACTAGCCCAGCAAGGTGGCCGGCGCCTGTAGTCCCAGCTTCTCTGGAGGCTGAGGCAGGAGAATGGCGTAAACCCGGGAGGCAGAGCTTGCAGTGAGCTGAGATCCGGCCACTGCACTCCAGCCTGGGTGACAGAGCGAGACTCCGTCTCAAAAAAAAAAAAAGTGAAATTAGGCCGGGTGCGGTGGCTCACGCCTGTAATCCCAGCACTTTGGGAGGCCGAGGCAGGCGGATCACGAGGTCAGGAGATCGAGACCATCCTGGCTAACATGGTGAAACTCTGTCTCTACTAAAAATACAAAAAATTAGCCGGGCGTGGTGGCGGGCGCCTGTAGTCCCAGCTTCTCGGAGGCTGAGGCAGGAGAATGGTGTGAACCGGGAGGCGGAGCTTGCCGTGAGCCAAGATCGCGCCACTGCACTCCAGCCTGGGCGACAAAAGGAGACTCTGTCTCAAAAAAAAAAAAAAAAAGTGAAATTAGATCCTGATTCTACACGATCATAGACCTAAATGTAAAATGCAAAACTATAAAACCCCTAGAAGATAATATAGGAGAAAATCTAAATGACCTTGGGTATGGCAATAACTTTTTAGATACAACACCAAAGGCATGATCCTGTTGATGACAAAAACTAAACTCTGCAAATATTTTAAAAGGGTTTTTCTGAGCCAGTGTGAGTGACCATGGCCTGGGAAACAGTCTTAAGAGGTCCTGAGAAAGTGTGTCTGAGGTGGTCAGGTTCCGGTTTGGTTTTATACGTTTCAGGGAGACAGAAGTTACAAGCAAAGGCATAAATCAATACAAGGAAGGTATATATTGATTGATCCCAGAAAGGTGAGACATTGTGAAGCAGGGACTTACAGGTCATAAGTGAATTCAAAGATTTTCTGTTTGGCAGTTGGTTGAAAGAGTTAAGCTTTGTCTAAGGACTTGAAGTCAGTAGAAAGAAATTCTTGAGTTAAGATAAGGGGAGTTGTGGAAGCCAAGGTTCTTGTTATGCAGATGAAGCCTCCAGATAGCAGGCTTCAGAGAGAATGGATGGTGAAGGTCCCTTTTTGGACCTTGAAAGTTGTCAGAGTCTCAGTTAATCTCTCCTAGATCTGGGGAAGGCCTGGTTGTACTAATGGAGATTCTCTACGGATGCAGATTTCTGCTACAAAAGGTGACTTTGCAGGGCCATTTACAAATATGTCAAAGAAATATACCGTGGTACAAAATATTTTCATTTTCTTCAGGGTTTGCTACCTGTTATGTGATGCTATGCCAGAGTCGGTCAGCATTTGGTATCTTACTGCCACAGAGTCTTCTCTGTCAGTCTCATGATCTCTATTTTAATGTAAATGTTGGTTAGCTGTGCCTAAACCCCAACAGGGAGAGGTTATAATGAGGTGTGTCTGACCTCTCTTCCCATCATGGCCTGGAATTTAATTTTTCAGGTTTCTCTGGGATCCTGTTGGCCAAGAGGGGTCTGTTCAGTCAGTTGGGGGGCTTAGGATTTTATTTTTGGTTTACAATTCATAAAATAAAAAATTGATAAGCTGGACTCCATCAAAATTAAAAACTGCTCTGATAAAGACATTGTTGAGAGAATGAAAGGACAAGCCACAGACTAGAAGAAAATATTTGCAAAACACATACCTGATAAAGGAATGGAACTTAAAATGTACAAGACTCTTAAAATTTGACAATAGGAAAAAAACAATCCAGTCAAAAAGTGGGCCAAAGATCTGAATAGACATCTCACCAAAGAAAATATACAGATGGCAATTACACCCATGAAAAGATGCTGCACATCATATGTCATTTGAGAATTACAAATTAAAACAACAATGAGGCCAGGTCCACGGCTCACTCTTGTAATCCCAGTACTTCAGGAGGCCAGGGCAGGAGATTGCTTGAGGCAGTGAACTCAAGACCAGCCTTGGCAACACAGCAAGACACCATCTGTCAAAAAATTTAAAAATTAGCCAGGCATGGTGGCACGCACCTGTGGTCCTGGCCACTCAGAAGGCTGAGGTGGGAGAATTGCTTGAGCCCTGGAGTTTGGGGCTGCGGTCAGCCATGATCATGCCACTATACTCCAACCTGAATGACACAGCAAGACTCCATCTCAAACAAAACAAACAAGCACCACAATGAGCTACTACTACACACCTGTTAGAATGGCTAAAGTATAAAATATGAACACCAAATGCTAGGGAGGATTAGGAGCAACAGAAACTCTTGTTCACTGCTGGTGGGAATGCACAATGTTGCAACTGCTTTGGAAAACATTTGGCAGTTTCCTATAAAACTAAGCATACCTTTACCACATATATATAATGAAAACAAACCAAACTGTCTTCTCCTACTATACTGTCAACACAGAACACTCTGGTCCTCAAAATGTGGAGGGGCTTTCTCCACACACCTGTAATTGCCTGACGGGTTCTTCCTGCCTGCCATACAGACAAAATCAATTCACTGAGACCATGGCATTGTAGTAGAGAAAGAGTTTAATTGATATGAGACTGGCCCACATGGGAGAACTGGAGCTATCCGTGAAATCAGTCTCTCCAAAGGCTTAGAGGCTAGGGTTTTTATGTACAATTAGGTGGACGGGGGGCTATGGAATGGCTGCTGCTAATTGGTTGGGGATGAAATCACAGGAGTGTGGAAAACAGTCCTCATGTGCTGAGTCTGCCTCTGGGTTGGGCCACAGGATCAGCCTAGTCATGAGACAGGAGTCCAGGCGGGGTCAATCTAAAAACATCTCAAAAACCAATCTTAGGTTCTACAGTAATGATGTTATCTATAGCAGCGGTCCCCAAACTTTTTAGCACCAAAGACAGGTTTTGTGGAAGACAATTTTTCCACAGACCGGGGGGTGTGGGGGAAGGTGTTGGGATGAAACTATTCTACCTCAGATCATCAGGCATTGGATTCTCATAAGGCGCTCACAACCCTAGATCCCTTACATGTGCAGTTCACAATAGGGTTTGCACTCCTATGAGAATCTAATGACACCGCTTATCTGACGGGAGGCAGGGCTCAGGCGGTAATGCTTGCTCGCCTGCCGCTCACCTGCTGTGCCTCCTTGTTTTTAACAGGCCATGGACTGGTACCTGTTGGGGACCCCAATCTGTAGAAGCAATTGGTAAAGACACAAGTCTTGTGACCTCTGCTCACATGACTCCTGAGCAGTAAGGGGTTGTAGAAAGCATGCCTACGTTTCAGCAGAGTTCAGTTCCTCCCATAATCCTATTCTTGTAGCCTTTCAATAATCTTACAAAGGCGATTTTCAGTCCTTGAGCAAGGAGGGAGTTAGTTTTAGGGAGGGACTATTATCATCCTTGCTTTCAAGTTGAACTATAATTCCTCCTGAAGTTAGCTCGGCCTACACCCAGAAATGACCAAGGCCAGCTTGGAGGTCAGAAGCAAGATGGAGTCAACAATGTTAGAATTCTCTCACTGTCACAATTTTGCAACGGTGTTTTCATACCAAGCAATTCTCCAGTGCACACCAACAGAGTGACCCATAATTCAATTTAATTCTGACACTAACTAAAGTTAGCACAGATGCCACAGGTTGAGGTATTTGCCTCACAAGATGGCCCTTATTTCCAATGCCAATTGCAAGTCCCAGGTCATTTCACCTGTGCTTCCAACCTTCTGGCTATTAATGGGGGGTTCTCCTGGCCCTCCTTGTGTTAGATTACTTGCTAAAATGGCTCACAGAACTCAGGGAAAAACTTTACTTGTGTTCACTCACGCATGATAAAGGGATGTAAATGAATAGCCAGTTGGAAGAGATGCACGGGGAGAGGCGCGTGGGAAGAGGTGCAGAGCTTCCACACCCTCTGTGGGCACCACTCCAGGGACCTCCATGTACTCACCAACCAGAAGCTCTCTGAACTCTGTCTTTTTGGGTTTTTATGGAGGCTACCATGTAGGCATGATTTGTTAAATCACTGGCCATTGGCGATCAACTTTACCTTCAGCCTTCTCCCCTCCTTAGAGTTGGGGATGAGACCACAAGTTCCAACCCTTTATGCACATGGCTGGTTCCTCTGGTGACCTGCTCCATCCTGAGACTGCCCAGGCATCCCCAGCCACCAGTCATCTCATTAGCATACAAAAGATGCTTGTCACTCCACAGATTCCAAGGCTTTAGGAGCTGTGTGTCTGGGAAATGGGAAAAGGACCAAATGTACATCACAAGATCATGCCATGCAACCCAGAAATCATGTTCCAAGAGATTACCCAAATGAGTTCAAAACCACACAATGTGCACACAAATGTTTATAGCAGCTTTATTCATAATTGCCAAACTTGGAAGCAGCCAGATGACCTTTCATGGGTGAATGGATAAGCAAACTGGTTCACCCAGACAATGGAACACTAGCCAGTGACAAAACAACACGCACTGCCAAGCCTAGAAAAGACATGAGGGAACTGTAGCTGTGTTTGCTAAGTGAAAGGAGCCAATCTGAAATGGCTGCACACTCTGTGATTCCAACCATATGATATTTTGGGAAAAGCAAAACTATGGAGTCAGTAAGAGATGAGTGGTTACCAGGGGTGAGGGAGGAGGGAGGGGTGAATTGGGAGCACAGATATTTTAAAGCAGTGAAGCGGCTGCGATGCTAGAATGGTGGACACAGCCATTACATATCCATCCAACACACAGAGTAGGTGTAGTGCAGACCATGGAGTTTGGGTGACAGTAATGTCTCAGTGTAGCTTCACCTATTGTAACAAGTGGGTCACACTCATGGAAGCTGTCATTTGTTTATTATTATTGTTTTAGAGACAGGGTCTCACTCTGTCACCAAGGCTGGAGTGCAGTGGTGTGATCTCAGCTCACTGCAGCCTCGACCTCCTGGGCTCAAGCAATCGGCCTCCCAAGTAGCTGGGAGTACAGGCACACACCACGCCAGCTAATTTGTGGGGTTTTTTTGTTGTTTGTTTGTTTGTTTTTGTAGAGATAGGGTCTTACTTTGTTGCCCAGGCTGGTCTCAAACTCCTGGCCTCCAGTCATTCTCCCACCTCGGCCTCCCAGTGTTGGGATTATAGGTGTAAGCCACCAAGCCCAGCCTGCAAGCTCTTAGGGAAAACTGTGGGGGTGAGGAGAGAACACATGGGGACTCTGTGCTTTCTACTCAATTTTTCTGTTACCAACCTAAAGGAAGAAACTGAGGCAAAACTAATGTGATTTATTTGTGCTGAGCTGAGGATGGCTTTCCCTGACATATGCCCAGCTTGCCTTGGGGAGTGCCCCCTGGGCCCTTCGTTGCAAGCAGGTTTTCAAAGGCAAAAAGGGGGTTGAGGGACTGGCCTGACACCAAGTTGTTCATCAGGAATTCTTACCAGGAGCAAGTGTGTTAGTGACAGGATGGTGGCCAGGCCCCCCTCTCCCCTCGTGATGGTCATCGTCCTCGAAATACAAGGAGGCAGCAGGACCCCCCAGGGTCCAGGTTCAGTCTTTGGAGATGCAGTCCAAGGGTCTGTCTGCAGAGCCTCCATTCATGCAGACCAACATGGAACAGGACTCACGGGGGCACACATCTCCGCCTTCCCATCAACCAGATTCATGTGTATTCCCGTCCGGCTCTGAGTCACACCCAGTCTAGCGCTTTCCCTGGAGGAACACCTACCATCCTCACAGCAGGGACCTCCAAGGATGGCCCAAGCATTGGTTTCCTAGTGATAATGCTTGTTCCTGCTCGGAAACTCCTTTTCCATGGTGGTGAGATATTGAACTTGACTCATGGAATAGAAGCTCCCCGAGATGCCACCACTGTTTGAAATAGCAGCTCCTCGAATTACCTTTGTTATGCTTCTAATGCCAGGGTCCAAAGAAGCCCTCTGTTGCCACCAGATGCATTTTGAACCCAGTTCATTCAGAAACCATGGTTGGTGGTCATCATCTACTTGTGTTCTGAGAAACCACAAAGTTAAACTGCAGCTCTTCAGTTATGGTCTTTTCATATTATTTGAGAATGTGAAACTTATGCTGTGTGTCCCTGCTTTTATGTCATGAACACAGCCTGCTCTGTATGGTGCCTAACTCTCCTGTGACCCCTGGGCTTTCCTCATGTTTAACGTTCTGGTTTTCTCCTTCCTTGAGGTCCCTGTGGCCTCTTCAAGGTCCTGTCTTCCTCCCATCTATTCTTTGTGTTTCTGTACAGACTGATGCATTTATTTTGCCTTTCCTAACTAAGTATTCGTCACTCTGTCCTTGATGGAGGGGGGAAGGGAGGGCAAAGAAGTTAAATTTACTTCAGGGCATCAAAATGAATGTCTACTTAATAACTTTGTAAAATGTAAAGTGATATATATAATTATAAAGTAGTGTTAATTTTACCTAATAATTACAGTTAAAAAATATATCATTGGTTTACAGAAGTAACACTGCCTAGTGATGAGCTGTATATTGTTGAGCTGTGGGCATGGGTTATGGGGTCCAGCATGCAGCATTGTGGGGTTCATTTGCAGCTGTTCCAAGAGATGAACCCACAGCTCAAGGGGGAGTGGGAAGTGGCTGCGGTCTCTCTCTCTTTTTTTTTTTTTTTTTTGAGATGGAGTCTTGCTCTGTTGCCCAGTCTGGAGTACAGTGGCATGATCTCGGCTCACTGCAACCTCTGCCTCCTGGGTTCAAGCAGTTCTCCTGCCTCAGCCTCCCGAGTAGCTGGGACTACAGGCACCTGCCACCATGCCCGGCTAATTTTTGTATTTTTAGTAGAGACGGGGTTTCACCATATTGGTCAGGCTGGTCTTGAACTCCTGACCTTGTGATCTGCCCACCTTGGCCTCCCAAAGTGCTGGGATTACAGGCATGAGCCACTGCATGTAGCCAGCGGTCTCGTTTTAATGTCTCCCAGGGCCTGATATTTTTAAAGGGCTCAAATTCCTCTGATAAGAAAAACTTATATTGAAGCAAAGACTGCTTCTGAGTAAGAACAACGGAAGCAACCGCAGTGCCTGGAATATTGGGGTTCTAAAAAGTGACTTCTTACATGAACTTTTAGGTTTTATTATTTTATTATCTATGGTTGGTAGCATTTAGTGACTGATCTGAACGTGCTTTGAAACATACACTATGGCACAAAAACAGAATTCCAATTACAATAAATGATGGGAAGAGAATGTGTGGCCTGGGAAGACTTGCACCTTGTCTGCCTTGGAGTTATGTCCTCAACTCTAACCCCCGTGGCATATATTTGTGTAACTTGCACGCTTGGGAGAGCACACCTGCCTAATGTCCACACCGCACCTTCCTGGAACCTGTGGATTGCTTGCTTACACCGTACCAGGGACTCTGCATAGGGAACTCGGTGATGAATCTTGAGATGGCAGATGCTCCTGATGACCTGGTGGTGCCCAGGTAACCTGCAGGGTCCTCCTAAGGATGGAAAGGCTTGAGGCAGAGACTGAACACTGCTGTGCTGTGGCTGTGAGGATGGGGTAAGGGGCAGGAACCAAGGGAGGCAGAGATGGACCTCCCAGTGCCTCCCGATGGAGCCTAGCGGCAACGCTGTCATTTCAAAACAGATTTGTGTTGTTTTAAGTCAATAATAACAACAACAACAAAGTCAGGCTAATTCTTTCTTTCATTCAATAAATATTGAATGTGGACCATGTGCCCACGATGCTGGGAGTGAGGAAACGGCTGTGGAGGACATGGCCGGACACCTGCACTTGGGCAATGCAGCTCACAGCTGCACCGAGACTCACAGAGCCTCCTGCAGAAGCAGCAGAGGCCTTCACCCTCAGGGGCCAGGAGCCAGGGGGTGGTGGGTGGAGAGAGCAGCAGGCGCTGGCCGGGCCCTGGGATGGCCAGGTAGCAGGGAGCATGCAGACCCTCCCTAAGAAACCCAGCACCCCGCTGTCCTCCTGGCTGCTGGCACCCCGGGGTGCTGCCCCCACTGCCCACCATCGGGCACCCTACTGGTCACTAGGCCTCCTCAGCGCATGAGGGTTCTGTGAAGAGGGGTCGCGTGCCCCTCAGCCGGCATTCCCCGGGTTTGGGACCCCGGACCTTCCAGAGGAATCACCCTCCTATGCCAGAGCCCGGCCTCCAGGGAGACGCTGGCGTGAATCTACCCCCGGCGCGCCTGGGAGGGGATAGGGCTCTGAGCCTGGTCTGGGCTGTCCGCCTGGGCATAAGCATCACAGCCACTGCCAGGGGAGGGCGAACCTGGCCAGAGGCCCCACCGTGTGCTGTGGAGCCAGCCCCTCCACAGCCCCGTCCATGCGGGACAGGCCTGGTGTTCCCTGGCCACTTTCGGTCGCTCACACCGCCGGGTGCTGGAGCCTCGCCAGGAGGGGGTCAGGGGACAACCGCATGCGTCCCAGTTCTCCCGAGGGCAAGGCGGGGCGCTGTCCAGGAAGAAACCCTGTGGAGGGAGGGGAGCGCACCTCAACGTTTCTTCCTTCCACTCTTGCAGGAAAATTTGGGGGAAATGTGGGCAGAAAGAGTGACCCTGTTCCTTTTTTTGGTAACTCCATTCACTCCACTTCAACCATAAGAATCCCAACCAGGAAACTTACCAAGCATCACAAACCACCTGGAAAAGCAACACCACACAGCCTACATGCGGGGCCGCTGAGGAGACATATACCCGGCCACTGAGGGGACGCACGCGGGGGCGCTGAGGGATGTGAGGTTGCTGAGGGATGCACGCGGGGCCGCTGAGGGGTGTGGGGGCTCTGAGGGGGTGCACACGGGGGCGCTGAGGGGACGCATGCGGGGATGCTGAGGAACGTGGGGGCGCTGAGGTGACGCTGAGGGGACGCACGGGGGGCGCTGAGAGACGGAGTGCTGAG
>NC_044990.1:91546229-91619165 GCF_008728515.1 Papio anubis | reverse complement strand
GTGGGGGCGCTGAGGGACGTAGGGGCGCTGAGGGACGTGGGGGGCGCTGAGGGGACGCACGGGGGGCGCTGAGAGACGTGGGAGTGCTGAGGTGACGCTGAGGGGACGCACGGGGGGGCGCTGAGAGACGTGGCAGTGCTGAGGTAAGGCAGGCGGGGGACGCTGAGGGGACTCATGCGGGGGGCACTGAGGGACGTGGGGGCGCTGAGGGACGTGGGGACGCTGAGGTAGCGCACGCGGGCCACAATCGGCCAAGGATGAGACCGTTAGAACATCTGCAGTGGGTTGAAACGCCTCAAATACAGTAAGATCCAGGAGTTATAACGATACAAAAAATAGCAACAATGACCTAAGTCACCTTTGGACATGCTAAAAACCAACTGTACCTCAGGATGACCAAACAGTTGATGAGGAAAAATCCCTCTTCAGAAAAGTATTACAGCTCACAGGTGAAGAAAGGAGACACAAAATCGAAGCATCTTCCCTCCGAAGCCCCACAATGGAATCACGGGTGCCAGGAGATGGCCAGGCACATGGCTGAGCTGGCACCTTAGGGTGAGGGCACCAGGGCCATGGGGTCCCTGGTTGCTTGCCTCAGATGCGGCCAGCAAGGGAGGCACGACATGGGGCTGTTGAGTGAATGTGTGAGAGGCTGCGGGTCCCCACGGTCCAGCCACTAGCGGCCTCGCAGCATCATAGGAGTCTGAGGTCTGTGCGGGCAGAGAGCGAGCTCCGGTGTTGTGTTCCCGCCAAAACTGGCCGCGAATCGCAGATAATGACGCCAGGACCCGCGCCTGTGCAGGAGAGACAGGGGTGTGGGGAGGATGCCGGCAGCCCAGAGCAGAGTCCAGACCTGGGGACACCGCGGGACAAAAGACAAGTCACAAGAGGAAGAAGCGGAGCGAGCCAAGAAATTTTTCCTGGTTGGGAAAAAAACAGTCTTAAAAATTCTGTGAGATGCCAGGGAGTCCTGGGCACTGATATCTGGCAGCATTAAGGAGTCACCATGGATTATTTTAGGCATAAATATGGAACTGGGGTTGGGTAGGGTGTTTGGTTCTTATCTTTGAGAATACTTTCTGAAGTGTTTATGGATAAAATAATATGATGTCTGGAACTGGTTTAAAATAGCCCAATGAGGAAGCGGGTGGGGTGCTCGCCTTGGCAGGAACATGGGGCCATTGTGCTGGTCTCTCCCCGCGTTGTGTTGGAACTCTTTATAAACAGCACTAGCGAGAGACAGCAGCCTGCCCTGTGCCTGCCCTGAGGTCACCCTCACTGAATTTGGCTCCCTCCAGCCCAGCTCTCACAGGGTCCCAGGTGGCTTCAGCCAGTGTCCTGTGCAGACTTCTTCCTGAAGGAACACTGAGTCCTGACGGTGGGATTTCCCGCGGTGATTCTTTGGTCTCAGAGGCCCGAGAGACACACATGTTTGAAAATCTTCTCCATTTCCATCTGTATGATTTTCGCCTTCATTCTCTTCTCCTATTAAATGGAGGCCATCAGCATGCTTAGACACGCCTGCCAGCTTTAAGAGTTTAGGGCTAAACAAATGAAGCACACAGTGCACTTCAAAGACTTTGAGAGGAAGGCCCAGTGTACACAGAGGTCCCAGGAACCCTGAGCTTCCCCAGGATGCCCATCCTGAGCCTTCAGGGGGCATCTAACCCACTCAAACCCCAAACACTCGTCCCTCGCCCATCACAAGGAAAGACAGGCATGGTACCCCACCCATCAGCGGTGTTGCTGAATCTGGCAGCCACTGTGTTTGTCAGACCTGCCTGCCTTGTTCAGCAGGGAAACCACTTGCTATGATGAATGGAGCTGCATGCGAAACTTAGATAAGCAGGCGGGTCGAAAACACCTCCCTTGCCAGCATTCCAGTTTTCTTGCTTGGCCCAAGAACCTGGTTTCACTTTGGAAAGGTGGAAGGAGTGTGGGGCGACCTTGTTGCCATTTTCAGGCATGGCTGGGCTCTCACACAGTCACTCTTAGAACAGGCATGTCCCTGCCTGGAGG
This sequence comes from Papio anubis, assembly GCF_008728515.1. NCBI lineage: Eukaryota > Metazoa > Chordata > Mammalia > Primates > Cercopithecidae > Papio > Papio anubis. The sequence goes on along the minus strand of NC_044990.1, from coordinate 91,617,146 downwards.
CCAGTTCCTCTTGGGTCATGGGAACCAAGCCCAAAAATGTCAAACAAGTGGCAAAACCTTTCGGGTAATTTTCCTCTACCTCAAAAAACACCCGGCCGCTTCTTCTCCCCAGATGTTAAAGGTCCTTTTATTAGCATTGTCCTATTGTGTTTTTTCATCTCTCAGACACAGACACAGGAAGCATCAACTCTGAGGCTTTGGCCAGGATGTGAGCCTGACTTTCGCAGCCCCAACTGGCAGGCTGACCTCATGTGAACTCCCTGGCGGTGGCATCCTGGAGACACCCACATGGCTGAACTGGCACCATAGGGTAAGGGTACCAGGGCCATGGGGACCCTGGTTGCTTGCCTCAGATGCGGCCAGCAAGGGAGGCATAACATGGGGCTGCTGAGTGAATGTGTGAGAGGCTGCGGGTCCCCACGGTCCAGCCACCAGCGGCCTCACAGCATCATAGGAGTCTGAGGTCCAAGACACCGGACTCACATCTCAATCCTGCCCTGTGCTGCTCAGGGCCAAGTCTAAGCTGCTGTGAAAAAGAGGCCCTCACATGCAGCGGCTGCCACAGAACACGGTCATCTGTTTTTCATGCACACTGTAGACCTGGTCATTCCGGCCAGAGCCCCAGGTTTTGTTGCTCTTCCAGGGCACATTCTGGGCCGTGTGCCGGAGGCTGGGCTGTGGGCTCCTCTGAGGAGGTAGAGGGATGCGCACCAGGGCCCGCGTATTGAGGCTCAGCCCCCGTCCCATCACCTCTACTCTGGTGAGGCCACTTCCTGCAAAGGCAGCTGTCTGCTCCTGCCTAGAGCTGCCCCCGGACCACACAGCATCCAGGAGATGAATGCACTTCCAGCCTCGCCACCCTGGGGAGATGTACAGCTGAGGTGGCAACTTCGGAGCAAGCAGGGTGGAGATGCTTCCCTCGAGGTCTGTCCCAGCCCTGCTGCCCTGTCACTGAAGGTATGGGTTGGTTGTGTTCCCCAAAAATACATGTTAAAGTCTAAGTCCCCCACACCTCAGAATATGACATCATTTGGAAATAAGGTCATTGCAGATCTAATTACCATAGTGCCCCCTTATCATGGGGAAAATGTTTCAAGACCCTGGTGGATGTCTGAAACCTCAGATAGTACCTAACCTTACATACACTGTGTTTTTTTCCCATGTGTACAAACTTATGATAAAGTTTAATTTATAAATGAGGCACAATAAGAGATTAATAACAATGATAAAATAGAACAATTATAACAATATACTGTAATACAAGTTATGTGAATGTGGTCTCTCACTCTCAACATATCTTATTATACTGTACTTTCCCTTCTTGTGATGATGTAAAGTGCTGTAAAATGCCACATGGTGAGATAAAGGGAGGGGAGAGATGCAGGCATTGTGATGTAGATGGAAAATTCCAGAAATAGACAATTCTTTGGTGTTCAGTTGTATGCTGTTCCAAGCCATCCCATCCAAGCCTGGGTTGCCATTGGCCACTTGGCAGCCATCCCAGTGACCAAATGGGCTGTGGTGTCACAGTGCTTGTGTTCAGGTCACCTTTCTTTTACTTAATAATGCCCCCAAAGCACAGGTGTAGCCATGTAATATTTGTGAAGCGTGGTTGACTATGAGTGACTAAAACCCAGAAAAGTGAGACTGAAGACAACAAGGACCACTGTAGTTAGGATGAAGTCATGACTGTGTCCTTATAAGAAGAGGGGTGACACAGGAGCCCATGTGGTGGTGGAGACAGAGATGGAAGCTGTGAATCCACAAACCCGGGAGTACCTGGAGCTTTGGAGGCTGGGGAGGCAGGAAGGACCCTCCCAGCTGTTGGGGGAGCACAGCCCTGCTGGCACCTTGATTTTGGACTTCAGGCCTCCAGAGCTGAGAGAAGATACATTTCTGTGGTTTTGAGCTCCCTGGTTTGTGGTACTTTTCCAACTGCCCCAGGACACTGCTGCGCCAATGCCTTTGACCTTCAAGGTCGCATTCTGGCTGATGGAGCTGACAGGCGTCCCGGCTCCACTGCCCTTGGGCTCCCACTCTAACTGGCCTGTGCTGAAAAGTTAAAAATAGCTCTGCATATATTGAAATAGTTATGTCAATTCTAAAGGCTCACACAGCTGCTATAAGTGTCTTGGATACTCTTCAAAATAATATTTATAGGCCTCTCCAAGCTCTGTCGAACTAGCTTTTTATCATTAATTAAAGCCAAGCTCATCTGTTTGTTTACAAGTTGGACTTGGCACACTTCAGCACTTAACAGGAGATGAAAACTGCAGTTTGTTCAATTTCCTTTTAATAATTTTGTTTACATTTTTGCCAGCACTCATAATCTGGGTTCAGTTTCTGCCAGCACTGATTTGGTTTATTCCACATGGCTTGGGCCACTGCGGGACTCCATTTGTTCCAGGGCCACCTTCCTGTTACCTTTTACTGTTTCCTGAGTCAGCAAGAAAGACAGATCCGACTGAAGACTCCAGCACTCTCCTCAGCTGCAGCCCCCACAGAGCTCCGCGAAGTCCTTTCCCCCACAGGATGGATCTGAGGCACCCACCATTAGAAAAAAGGAGTGGAGAAATGATATGCAGGAAGAAGGTCCATCCTGATTCACCAATCGCATGGATGCACTTTCCTACCAGGCTAGGAGGGAGGAAAGTGGAGCCCCACCCTGACTGCTAAGCTGTTTGCTTTGGTGTCACGAAAAACAGTTCAGCTTCCCAAATCAGAGAGGAAAAGGTTTTCAGGGGATCCCTTATTTCTATTATGTAAGCTTTAAATAACAAAGTAGACCTCTGGGGCCAATGTGGGTGTGTGATGACGGTTTTGTGGGATTCTCCCCATAGGCCCATCAGACGGCCTCACTTTCTGGGTCTCAGTGGGCCCAGGTGAGACACAGCTCCTCCAGAAATGATGACAGCCCTGGCGACCAAGGACTCTCTGTGCCACTGGGTTTGTGCTCAGAAGTATATTCAATGATTTCCCCAGAAAATTCCAAGTCACCTCCTAATACTGTTTGTGAAAACTAAATGAACTGTCGTGGTCTTCTTCAGGGACAGTTTGCTAGGAAGGCTGGTTATTGGCATAATTTTCCAAATCAATGAACTAAGTTATAAAACTTTCTCCAAGGCCCTGATGGCTGTTACAGAGACAGAAAAGTGAATGGTCAAAAAGAAGTGTGAAAATTCACCCAGTATTGGCAGGCCAAGGCAGGTGGATCACAAGGTCAGGAGATCGAGACCATCCTGGCTAACACAGTGAAACCCCGTCTCTACTAAAAAAATACAAAAAATTAGCCGGGCGTTGTGGCAGGCGCCTGTAGTTCCAGCTACTCAGGAGGCTGAGGCAGGAGAATGGCGTGAAACCTGGGAGGCAGAGCTTGCAGTGAGCCGAGATTGCGCCACTGCACTCCAGCCTGGGCGACGGAGCAAGACTCCATCTCAAAAAAAAAAAAAAAATCCACCCAGTAGACACAGCAGCCCTAACCGCCTCTGCAATTAGGCCTTTCTCAGTCCAAGACAAACAACCAAACAGCACACAGGCCTTCATCCTTGGCTGTGACGGATACTTGTCCGTGTGGAGGGCCAGGCCTGTTTCTCCCATCACTAATGGAAGCCTCTCTGAGTTTCTATAAAAGTCTCCCCCTCAGAAGGGGCTCTCTGGAGATTTTAAATTATGTTGGTTAGGATAGTAATACATGCTTTTGCTTAAAAATCAATAGGTGCAGAAATAAAAGCATAAAGTACAAAGTGGGTTTCCCCTCCTTGGCCAGAGGGAATGCTGTCAGCAGGTCAGCCCTGACACTGCCGCTCACTGCTTGAGGAGCCTGTGTCTTTCCTTATGTACGGGGATCATGCCACGGCCACCCCTCCACACGAGAGTGGGGGCACCGACTAAGGCCAGAGCCGGGCACCGGAAAGGCGCAGTGGCCCCTCTACCTTACAATGGTGTCGCTAGGACCCACGTGCATTTGGGGCCCCACATCAAAGCTCCCCAGGCACTCCCCTTGAAACGACTTTGCTTATAGCTCACCTTCAGGAAGGGCCCTTCCCTAGAGAAGAGTAGGACACGCTGTCCCTCAGGCTCTGGGAAAGCAGCCATTATCCTGGAAACCAGGACTCCTAGGACATTCTGTGCCTCCCCCATGTGGGCCATCTTGATCCCCAAAGAGACTCCAGACTCAGGTGCTCTTCGAGGCTGGGCATCCCTACACCAGGTGGTCCTGGTTCAGTCCCTCTGTCCTCTGCTCTTGGTCTTGTCTGATGAGCTCATGCCAGTTCACCACAGCCTCCTGGGAGGAGGACGGTGAGGCGGGCAGCCCTCCTGAGCCCCTTCCTCCTTGCAGAGCACTTCCCTGGGCCTGATGCAGCGGGAGGAGCTGAGCAGTCCCCTATCCAGCCCAAAACAGGACACCTCAGGGCTCGTAATCCTCAGAGTCCCCACCCACATGCTACCCACACAAGGCCAATGCCTGAGTGTGAAACACAGAATACCTCCTCTGTTGCCACCTGACTTCACTGACACCACAGCGACACCTACACCACAGCGATGCCCACACCGCAGTGACGCCCACGCCACAGCAACACCCATGCCTCAGTGACACCCACGCCACAGCAACACCCACACCTCTTTTCTTCTGCAGCCCTGGAGTCACTCCCAGGCCAGGGCACCAGGCTGAGGACTGGACTCAGAGCATCATCAGAAGCTGCAGAGGCAGGACAGTGCTGTTTCAATAGCTTCATGGAAAGATCCATCCAAGCCATCTGGGGCTGAGCTTTGCTGCGTCTTCCTGATCCTGGCCAGTGTATGGGCTTCCTGTCCTTGAAAGCAACACCTCACTTCCTGACGTCCCAAGAGCCGAACTTCTAGGTGTCGGGAACCCGGCGCCTCAGGCTCTGGGCACTCTGGGTTTCAGGTGGAGCTGGCTGGTTTCCCACCCCAAGAAGAGGGCACAGGGTTGCTTGGGTGTTGCTGTGGCCCCAGCTCCCAGTGTCCTGCTGGAGGAGCCTCGGCCGGGTTCTCCTGATGTGGTCCTGGCAGCGGCAGCAGCGCCAGCCACATGGCCACCTCCCATCTCTATGAAAGGGAGGCTTCACTGGACCAGAATTTTGCCAGACCTTCCAGCTGCTTCCGACCAACCGGCAGGTCCCCCAGCATGATGCACATTTGCTGTTCTGGGTGACAACGCCCAATCCCACGACCGGGTCAGACAGGAGGAGCCATGCTCCTCTGGAGAGTGAGCTAAGACCATGTTATGGACACAGAGAAGTAGAAAATGTGATGCAACAACTAATTATGTTGCTCAAATAGATGTGGAAATCCCGTGTTGTGGTGCCTCTTGGGGCAGGCGGCTCTGTTACCCTCACTCAGCCACCCACAGGTGATGCTGGCATGGGCCCAGCGTGGCCCTCGCCTCCCCCTGAGCCTGGCAACCCCAGGCTGCCTCCTGGAACGGGGCTGGAGCTACGTCTCCCTTGGGGATCAGGCGGCTGTTGGCCTCAGACGACAACTGCTTGGGCCCAGCCCCACTGTGAGGGTGGCAAGTGGAGCTGGAATTCTGACCCAGGTGACTGACGCCACAGTCCAGAGCCCATGCCTCATCTCCGTGGCCTGTGCTACTCCATTCTCATCTAAAGTGGGGAGTGAGAAAAATGCCCCACTCACCTACTGCCCCCCAGAAAACCCCCTCTACCAGGAACCACTCACCTACCCCCTCCCAGAAAACCCCCTCTGCAAGGCTTCCTAGGTAAAGCAGTACCTCAGGTTCCCACACGGTCTGGTGCTGGTGCTGCCCCAGGAAAGAACTTCTTTACCAAAAACTACCAGACAGACCCTCACCCCCACCCCCTCCCACCCATCACCATCAACACACACGCTCTCAACCTCCTTGCTCTCAACAGGCAAGGCTGTGAGTGGGAAGGAGCTGTGTGATGGGAAAGGGGAAACCTCCAGGCCAATGCACTCAGTCCACCTAGAGGGCCCATCACACACCTGCAAAGCTCGTCACATATCTGGAGGGCCCATCACACACCTGGAGGGCCCCTCACACACCTGGAGGGCCCCTCACACCTTCAGGGCCTGTCACACACCTGGAGGGCCTGTCACACACCTGGAGGGCCCATCACATACCTGGAGGGCCCGTTATACACCTGGAGGGCCCCTCATACCTGCAGGGCCTGTCACACAACTGGAGGGCCCGTCGTCACACCTGGAGGGTCCGTCATAAAACTGGAAGGCCCGTCACACACCTGCAAGCTCTGTCACACCTGGAGGAGCCATCAGATGCCTGGAGATGAGCCAATGACTGCCTGCTCATGGCCTGGAGAGAGCTCTGACATCACTCAGAGGAGAAGCCGGGCAGAGCCCATTGACCCCTCAAGTTGGGGAAGAGCCAGGTGACCAGGAGGCTGCGGCAGCAGAGCACAGGGAGGGGCATGAGAGAAGAGAGAGCCTCACGGAAAAAGGACTTTGGAGATTTGCAGAAGATCCTCTCCAGTTTCCAGCTAAATCACCACACCCTTGAGAAGAAATGACCCAAGGCCAGAGAAAGAACCACCTGGGCTGGGCGCGGTGGCTCATGCCTGTAATCCGAGCATTTTGGGAGGCTGAGGTGGGTGGATTGCCTGAGCTCAGGAGTTCGAGACCAGCCTGGGCAACACAGTGAGACCCCATCTCTACTAAAATACAAAAAGCCGGGCATGGCGGCGTGTGCCTGTAATCCCAGCTACTCGGGAGGCTGAGGCAGAAGAATTGCTAGAACCGGGAGGTGGAGGTTGCAGTCAGTCAAGATCGGGCCACTGCACTCCAGCCTGGGCTACAGAGCAAAACTCTGTCTCTAAAAAAAAAAAAAAAGGACCATCTGAAAGGAGTAGAGGGACCAATCCCACAGCTCTCACAGGTCCGAATAGTTCTTGTTTCCATCCATCAGCGTGGAAAATCTCATTATCCACAGGACATTAGGGTGAGTGCTCACAAAGGCTTTGCCTGGAGTGGGAGCTTTTGCCCTGACTACCTGCGGCTCTGGTTTTATCCTAACAATGCCTAAAAGCAAGCCTTTAGAGATAAAAAAATATATTGTCTGAGATGAAACATATACTGGATAGAATTAACAGCAGATATGATATTGACTAGATTAGGGAACTTGAAGGCATAGTAACAGAAGCTAACTAAAATCAAACCCACACAGAGGGGGAAAAGACTAAACAATGAAAACGGAATAGCCTTAGTGAGCTCTGGGAAAACTGGAAAACCCCAAGCAGCCATCTGTATGTGTACCTGGAGTCCCCTAAATCAGGAGAGCATCCTGGGGACAGAAAACAATATTTGAGGAAACAATACCCCCCAAATTTTCCAAATATAAAAATTAGAAACCCACAAATCTGAGAATCTCAATGAACCCCAAACACAAGAAACATGAGAGAAACTACAGGGCACAGGCTGGGTGCGGTGGCTCAAGCCTGTAATCCCAGCACTTTGGGAGGCCGAGGCGGGCGGATCACGAGGTCAGGCGATCGAGACCATCCTGGCTAACACAGTGAAACCCCGTCTCTACTAAAAGATACAAAAAACTAGCCGGGCGTGGTGGCGGGCGCCTGTAGTCCCAGCTACTCCGGAGGCTGAGGCAGGAGAATGGCGTGAACCCGGGAGGCGGAGCTTGCAGTGAGCCGAGATGGGGCCACTGCAATCCAGCCTGGGTGACAGAGCGAGACTCCGTCTCAAAAAAAAAAAAAAAAAAAACAAAACGAAACTACACGGCACAATGTAATAAAGTTTCTTGAAATTAGTGATAAACAGAAAATCTTAAAAGCAGCCGGAGGAAAAAGACATTATGTACAGATGAACAAAGAAGAGAATGATTGCAGATTTCCTGTTGGAGACAATATACACTAAAATACAGGAGGGCAATGTCTTTAAAATTAAAAGGCACAGGGGAAACTGTCAGTCTGGAATTCTATTTCCAGTAAAAAAGATCCTTCAAGAAAAATAATAACTTTTAAAGACATACAAAAACTGAAAGAATGTGTCACCAACACATATATGCTCAAGAACATTTTAAAGTTTTTTGTTGAGGCAGACAAAAAAAAAAAATGATACCAGACTGAGTCTGTATCTACTCAAAGAAATAGCAGTGCCGGAAATGATAAAGATATGAGTAAATATATTTTTTCTCATTATTTAAATATTTTTAAAAGCATTGTTTAAGGCAAAAAATAGCACTCTGTATTGTAAGGTTTATAACACATATAGAAGTAAAATGCAAGAAAACAACAACATAAAGAGAGGAGAGAAAGAGAAACAGACTGCGGCAAGTGAACAGATGACTCTAATAAGTTAAAACTATATAATAAACATCACAAAGTAACACCAAAATAACACAACAAGCAGTTACAGTGAATAAGCCAACAAGGGAGAAAATTCTATTATAAAAAATTTGGTTAATCCAAAAGAAGGCAAAAAATAAAATAAAATAAAATAAAGGAAAGGACACAACAAATGGGAGTAATAGAAAACAAATAACAAGGTAGTAGGTTGAGATCAAATCATTTTAATAATTATATTGAATGAAAATGATCTAATACCCTGATTAAAAAGCAAATATCAGATTGGATTAAAAAAAGGAAGACTCAGTTACATGCTACCTACAAGAAACCTACCTTAAACATGAAGACAAAAATAGGATAAAGGAAAAATAATTTTAAAAATTATATATATATACACACATATATATATAATGCAAACAGTAATCAAAAGAAAGCTGGCATGGTTATTTTAACAATCAAACAAATAGATTTTACAGCAAAGAATATTATATCTCATTATGATAAAGGGATCAATTACTTGGGAGTACATAATTTTAAATATTTATGCACCAAATAAAAAAGTTTCAAAATACATGAAGCAAAACTTGAATAGTAAGGAGAAATAGACAAATTCAAATTCTAGTTGGAGATTTCAGCACTCCATTCTTAATAACTGATAGAATAAGAAGGCAGAAAATGAGCAAGGATATAGTGGACTTGAACAAGACTATCATCCAACTTGACCTGGTTGACATTTATAGAGCATTCCATCCAATAGGAGCTGAATAAATATTCTTTTTTAAAGCACACAGAACGTTTACCAAGATGTACCATCTTCTGACCACAAAACAAGTTTCAGTAAATTAAAAAGAATTCAAGTCATATACAATATGTTCTCTTTCCACAATAAAGCCAAATTATACATTGATAACCACAAAGATATCTAGAAACTTCCCAAATTGTTGGAAACTAAATAACATAGTTCTAAATAACCCATGGGTCAATGAAGATATCAAAAGGAAAATTATAAAGTATTCTGAACTGAATGGAAATGACTCACGTAAGTGTGGGATTTAAAATGTGTAGGATACAGCTACAGCACGGCTGTAAGGAAAATTTCTAGCATAAACATCTGTATTAGAAAAGAAGTAAGATCTCAAATAAATGACCTCAGCTTTCTACTTAAGAAACTGAATAAAGAAGAGCAAATGAAACACACTTTATTTCATTTTTCTTCTGTGGGCAGAAGAAAGAACATTATAAAAATTGATTACATAATGAGAAAATAGAAAATGACAAATAATAGAGAAAATAGAGAAAAATCAACAAACCCAAAAGCTAGTTACTTGAGATCAATAAACTTGTTGAATCTCCAGCCAGAATGACCATGACAAAAAAAAAAAAAGACAAATTGTCACTATCAAGAGAGGTGTCATTAATACAGATCTACAGAGATTCAAAGAGTATTGAGGGGCCAGCCGCGGTGGCTGACGTCTGTAATCCCAACACTTTGGGAGGCCAAGACGGGTGAATCACTTGAAGTCAGGAGTTTGAGACCAGCCTGGTTAACATGGTGAAATCTTGTCTCTACTAAAAATATAAAAATTAGCCAGCTGTAGTGGCACACACCTGTAGTTCCAGCTACTTGGGAGGCTGAGGTGGGAGAATTGCTTGAAGCTGGGAGGCAGAGATTGCAGTGAGCCAAGATCACTCCACTGAACTCCAGCCTGGGTGACAGAGCGAGACTCTGTCTCAAACAACAACAGCAGCAAAGAGTGTAGAGAAACTATTAGGAGCAGCTTTATGTCAGCACAGTAAACAACTTAGATACAATGGGAAAACTTCCCGAAAAAAACAAACTACTAAAGCCAGTAAAAAAGAAACGGACTATTAAAGTACATATAGAAACGGAGTCTTACTCTGTCGCCCAGGCTGGAGTGCAGTGGCACAATCTCGGCTCACTGCAACCTCCACCTCTGGGCTTCAAGTAATTCTCCTGCCTCAACCTCCCAAGTAGCTGGGATTACAGGTGCCTGCCACCATGCCTGGCTAATTTTTTTGTATTTTTAGTAGAGACGGGGTTTCACCATGTTGACCAGGCTGGTTTCAAACTCCTGACCTCAAGTGATTCACCCACCTTGGCCTCCCAAAGTGCTAGGATTACAGGCGTGAGCCACTATACCCAGCCTTAAAGAATATATATTAAAGAAATAAAAGTTATAGGTAAAAACCTCCCCACAAAGAAAACTATAGGTCCTGATGGCATCATTGTGATTTTTGCCAATCATCTAAGGAAGAAATAAGACCAATTCTACACAAACACTTCTGTAAAATTAAAGAGGAAGAAACACTTAACAATTCTATGAGGCCAACATTTCTTAGATATCAAACCAGACCAAGAAAGAAAACAACAGATCAGTACCCTCATAAACATCGATGCAAATATTCTTAACACATTTTTGCAAGTTGAATTCATCAATAATTTAAAGGTATGATATATCATGACCAAGTGGGGTTAGGGTTATTTCAGGGACACAAGATTGATTTAACATTCAAAAATCAATCAAGATAATTCACATATTAATGAATGAAAAAAAAACCCATATGATCATCTCAATAGAATAGATGCAGAAGAAAATTTTGCTAATATTTAATACACATTCCTAATTTTTAAAACATAATTTACAGGAAGCTAGACATAGAAGAGAACTTCCTCAACCTGATAAAGAGAATCTATGAAAAGCCCACAGCTAACATTATATTTAATGGTGAAAGACTGGATTATTTTCACATAAGATCCCGAACAATACAAGGGTATACACCGTCTCCATTTCTAGTCAGCATTGCATGGGAGGTTATTAGGCAGTACAATCAGACAGAAAAGAAATTAAATAGCACCCAGATTTGAAAGGAGGAAGTAAAAGTTAGGTGATACAAGATAAATGCACAAAAATCAAATGTTTAAACAATTAGAGATTGAAATGAAAAACAATACCAAAGGCCAGGTGTAGTGGCTCACACTTGTAATCTCAGCAGTTTGGGAAGCCGACGGGGGTGGACTGCTCGAGGTCAGGAATTCAAGACCAGCCTGAGCAACATGGCGAAAGCCCATCTCTATAAAAAATACAAAAAATTAGCCAGGCATGGTGGTGCATGTCTGTAGTCCCAGCTACGTGGCAGGATCACTTGAGTCTGGGAGGCAAATCCCAGCTACGTGGCAGGATCACTTGAGTCTGGGAGGCAGAGGTTGCAGTGGACTGAGATTGTGTCACTGCACTGCAGCCTCAGAGACAGAGCGAGATCTTGTCTCAATAAATAAATAAATAATGCCATTTACAATAGGACAAAGAAAGTGAAATATTTAGAAACAAATCTGATAACATATATATCAGGCCTGTACATTGAATACTATGAAACCCTGCGGAGAGAATTTAAGAAGACTTAAATAAATGAAAGATACACTGTGTTCACAGATCGGAAGTCTCAATATTGTCAAACTGTTCTTTCTCTAAAAATTGACCTATAGATTTAATGCAATCTCAATTAAAATCTTAGCAGGCATTTTGTAGAGAATGACCAGCTGATTCTAATATTCATTTGTAGATGCAAAGAGAACAGAACAACCAAACAACTGCAAACTTTGAGAAAGAAGAACGTTTGAATCTTTACACTACCTGAGTATTTACATTACCTGACTTCAATTCTTGTTATGAATCTACTGTAGTCAAGACAGTGTGGTATTAACTTTAAAAAGAGACAAATAAATAAATGGGACAGAACAGAGAGTCTATAAATAGATTCACACACATATTATCAATTGGTTATTGGCAAAGATGCAAAGGCAAGTCAGTGGGGAAAGAATAGTCTTTTTAATAAATAGTGCTGGGATGATTGCATTTCGCTAGGCACATACATACAGATACACACTTTGATTCATACCTCAGCATTTATAAAAGCTCATTCAAGATGGATCACCATCCTAAATGTAAAACTGAAATCTACAGAACTTCGGTAATAAAATCTTTGTGACCTTGAGTTAGGCAAATGTGACACCAAAAGCAGAATCCATTAAAGAAAATAAACTGCACTTCAAAATTAAGAATTCTGATCTTTGAAAGACACTTTAATTTCTCTTTATCTTGGAGACAGGTGTCACTCTATTGCACAGGCCAGCCTTAAACTCCTAGGCTCAAGAAATCCTCCTGCCTCAGCCTCTCAAGTAGCTGAAGCTACAGGCACCCACTACTATGCCCGGCTAAAGACACATTTAATAGAATGAAAAGACAAGCCACAGACTGGAAAAAAATATTTGCAAACCACACATCTGATAATGGACTTGCTTCTAAAATAGCTATAGAACTCTTAAAACTCAACAAACAGCTCAACAATTGGAAAACCAAACATGCCAAGTGTATGAGTCAATTTCATGCTGCTGATAAAGGCACACCTGAGACTGGGCAGTTTACAAAGGAAAGAGGTTTAATTGGGACGTACAGTTCCATGTGGCTGGGGAAGCCTCACAATCACGGCAGAAGGTAAGGAGGAGCAAGTCACATCTTAAATGGATGGCAGAAAGCAAAGACAGAGAGCTTGTGCAGGGGAAATCCTCTTTTTAAAACCATCAAATCTTGTAAGACTTATTCACTATCATGACAACAGCATGGGAAAGACTTACCCCCATGATTCAATTACCTCCCACCAGGTCCCTCCCATAACACGTGGGAATTCAAGATGAGATTTGGGTGGGGACACAGTTCAAACCATATCACCAAGCAAAGGAAAAGTAATAAAGTAAAACTGAAACAGACATTTCACCAGAGAAGATACCTGGATGGCAATAAGCACAATAAAATTTGTTCGACATCACTAGTTATTTGAAAAATGCAAATTTAAACTACAATGAGATACCATTATATACATATTAGAGTGAATAAAAATTTTTTTTTTTTTTTTTTTTTTGAGACGGAGTCTCGCTCTGCCGCCCAGGCTGGAGTGCAGTGGCCGGATCTCAGCTCACTGCAAGCTCCGCCTCCCGGGTTCCCGCCATTCTCCTGCCTCAGCCTCCCGAGTAGCTGGGACTACAGGCGCCCGCCACCTCGCCCGGCTAGTTTTTTTTTGTATTTTAGTAGAGACGGGGTTTCACCGTGTCAGCCAGGATGGTCTCGATCTCCTGACCTCGTGATCCGCCCGTCTCGGCCTCCCAAAGTGCTGGGATTACAGGCTTGAGCCACCGCGCCCGGCCAATAAAAATTTTTAAAGTGACCACAGAAAGCATGGGTGGGGATGTGGAGCAACTGGGACCCTCATGCATTGATGGTGAAAATGTAAAACGGTATAACCACTTTGAAAAACAGTTTAAAAAGTTAAATAGATACCTACTGTGTGATCCAGACACTCTGTTCCTAGATATTTCCCCAAGAGAAATGGAAGCACGTGCGTACACAATGTCCACACAGTGGACACACACACGAATGCCTACGGCAGCTTTATTTGTAATAGTAAAAATTTAGAAGCAAGTAAAATGTCCCTCAATGGGTGAATGATAAACAAATAGTGTTATATCCATACAGTGGAATACTACTGAGCAATAAAAAGAATGCACCTGCAACAAGATAGATGATTCCGAAAATAAATATGTTAAGTGAAAAAAAAAGACAAAAAAGTGTGTATATAGTATAATTCTTTTTATATAAAAGTCTAGAAAGTGCAAACAAATCTATCGTGATAGAAAGCTGGTCAGCGGTTTTGCACAGGGACTGGGATGTGGGGTAGGGTGGGGACGTTTAGGAGGGAGGAATTACCAAAGGGCGTGAGAACACTTTTTTGGGTGATGGATACGTTCCCTAACTTGATTGTGATGATGGCTTCACAGGTGTACACAGCTTTCCACCTCATGGCCACAGACTGGTTAATCAGTCATACAAAACATCCATTGCCTTGGGTCCAACCTCCTCCTGCCCCCTGTGGAGATGAACTGTCTACTTCACCGATGCTATTTCAGGTTGTATAATATAGTGCCTGACAACTCTCTCCGTTTTTGGAACACATCCAAATTGTTTCTTACTCATTTTCCATTTCTGCCTTAGAACGAATTTCCTGCCCTGGTAACTAGGTGAAGGATTTTGGAGTTATCTGGAGTAATGGAGATATCCTTCATTGCACCCCACATGTGCTTTCTGTATTCCCCAGTTATAGAAACCAAAATGAGCAGTTGTATGTGAATGCATTTTATCAAACCAAGTCTCTACATGATAGGAGGCAGTGTCATTACTAAGGTAGTAACTCAGTAGAAAGAGAGAATCGAGAATATGAGGAATGAGAGTAGGGTCCAGACTAAAAGGAGGCCAGGAGTCCTGAACTGCCCCATCCAACTGAGGTCATTCTGATACCTACTGACCTGAAGCAGCCGGCCCACACCGAGGGGCAGAGTGTCCCAGATGAACAGGCAGAGGCTAGAGATGCTCATTCCCAAAGGAATCAAATAATTCTGAGAATTGCAAGAACTCCATAAACTCTCTTCCCCAAAACTACAAAAATGTGCAGAAAATAATTACGAACAATTTTTAGGAGCTTACACCCTTTGAAGTGTATCCATGGGCTGCTGGAACCCTTGGGAAATAATGGCTAGAAGTGCCTCAGACACTGCCTGGCACCCAGCCGGTGCTCAATGAATTATCTGTCTGATGAAGTGATTAGGAGCCTTGTAAATACTGATTCAAGCATGTATCACCCCATCCAATTTTTGAAACCAGCGCTTCTCAAGAACAAGCAGGAAAATTAAATATTGTTTTGAAGTAGCCCTGGTGGTTTCGGGGCAGAAGCCCAGGGGCACTCCTTACTCCACCTGTTCCAGTAACTAGACATGGGAGTGCCTGGCCGCTCTGGTTCAGACACAGGTGCAGATAGATGATTTCTCTATCCCATTTTAATTCTCTTTGAAGATCATTCCCACGGACATTCATTTGCCATTTGCCTAAATTAACATATTCATGCTCGGCCGGGCGCGGTGGCTCACGCCTGTAATCCCAGCACTTTGGGAGGCTGAGGCGGGAGGATCATGAGGTCAGGAGATTGAGACCATCCTGGCTAACACGGTAAAACCCCGTCTCTACTAAAAATACAAAAAATTAGCCAGGCGTGGTGGCGGGCGCCTGTGGTCCCAGCTACTCAGGAGGTTGAGGCAGGAGAACGGCGTGAACCCGGGAGGTGGAGCTTGCAGTGAGCCGAGATAGCGCCACTGCACTCCAGCCTGGGCGACAGAGCAAGACTGCGTCTCAAAACAAAACAAAACAAAACAAAAAACTAAAAACATATTCATGCTCATAACCCCACTTTCAAACCAGTGACCTCAAAGATTTCTACCAGCAATCCCATTCCATTCTTCCAAGTACAGAAAGCAAAGAGAAACTGTGACCTGGGAATCTCAGCGTTGAGCCTGCTGAGCAGAATGGCCATCCATTTGGGGTGGGGTGCTGACTCATTGCCCCTTTTCATTGCATTTTGGGGTGTGGGGATTTCCAGAGCAAGATTCTCCAGAGAGGAGTATCCAAGCTCCCTCCTCCCCGCAGCAGGGGGATGCTGGGCTAACTGCCTGCTTCGGGTCCCCCGTGAGTGGTCTGCTGTGTTTTGATTCTGTTCGTTTGTGTGTGTTTTGCCTATGACTTTGCGAAATATTCCAAGACAAGAGCCAGAAAGTCTTGGTCTCTGAAGACAAGCACAATGTTGCTTTCAGCTTAAATATCTACTGGGAAACCTCAAGATTTTGAATGTCATCATTACGAAAAACAGAGATTACAAAAGGAAACCGTCGCATTTCACTCGCTGGCCCCCAGTGGGATTGGATCTGACCTCAGTGCATCTTTAAAATCTTTGGTAGGTTTTAAGTCTTGACAAAATGTGCTTAAGCATGAAGATTCCAAAAAGGATGCAGTAGATTCGGGGGGAATGGGGGTTGGAAAGAGGCTTAAATCTTCACATGACACCTGGAATATGGTCAAAATGTACCTGCTCAAGTTGAACCAGGTATTGCCTCCTCCTTTTACCCCATCGCTAGTGAAGACAAGCACTACCTGGGGAGACGCTCCTTTTCCGAGACACTAGAGTCCCGCCGCGTCCCGGATGCTTCGCTTTCCCCGCGCCCGGATCCTCCCGGGAACCCGCGCCCCGCCCGCGCCTGGTCCCGCCCCCGCCGCCTCCCCGCGCGCAGCCGCCCGAACCCGCCCAGACCGAGCGCCCGAGGTGCCGCAGCCGCTGCCGCCGCCGCGATGTGACCTTCAGGGCCGCCAGGACGGGATGACCGGAGCCTCCGCCCCGCGGCGCCCGCGGCTCGCCTCGGCCTCCCGGGCGCTCTGACCGCGCGTCCCCGGCCCGCCATGGCCCCTTCGCCCTCGCCCGGGCCCGCCGCCCCGCGCGCCGCGCCGCTGCGGCTGCTGCTGCTGCTGCTGGCCTCGGAGTGCGCGCTCGGTGAGTCCCGCGGGCCCGAGACCCCGTCCCCGGGCGGCGGGAGGAGGCTCCGGGCGCGGCTTGACGCGTCCTCCTCTCTCCCTCCGGGCAGCCGCGTTGTTGCCGGCGCGCGAGGCCACGCAGTTCCTGCGGCCCAGGCAGCGCCGCGCCTTCCAGGTCTTCGAGGAGGCCAAGCAGGGCCACCTGGAGAGGGAGTGTGTGGAGGAGCTGTGCAGCCGCGAGGAGGCGCGGGAGGTGTTCGAGAACGACCCCGAGACGGTGAGCGGCCGGCGGGCGGGATGCGGGGGAACCCCGGGCCCCCGCGCGCCTCCCACCCCTCCCGAGGGGCAGCGCTGCCGTCGCCCCCCAGCTCCGCCCGGCGAGGCCTGGCCTCAGGGTCCCAGGAGCCCCGGCCCGCCCCGCGTCCCCCGCGCCCATCCCCCGGCGACCCCAGAATCCCCGCGCAGGCCGGTGGGACGCCGCGGGGCTGTCCGGGAAACGCTCGCTTGTCAGACGCCTCCCCGCGGGGAAGCCGGGAGTCCCTTTCCAAAGTGCGAAAGAAACACAATGGTTAAAACCCGGACCGCTTCCCCGCGGCCCTCCCTCTGCTGGGTTGGAGGTGAGGGACCCCCGGGCCGCGTCTCGCCCTCCTGAGAGGGGTGGAGAGCGGTCCCCTCCCGAAAGAGGAATTGAAAGGGCCGAGGGCGGGAACTGCTTGCGGCAGCAGGTCCAAAAATATGATTCCAGGAATCGAGCGGGGCCGCTTGCGGGAGGGGAGGGCGGCTCCGTAGCCCCTTTCTGCCAGGTGCTCTCCCAAAGGCAGCGGGTGCGTTCAGGAGCCCGGCGGTGCTGGCCCCGGCACCTCGGTTAGGAATGTCCTTGGAGGAGGCGGGGAACCTGGGGCCGCCCCCGCAGGAGCCGCCGTGTGAGGACGGCCCGGCCACTCTATCCTGCGGGCTCGGGGAGCGGGTGACTTTAGAAAGTCCGAGAAGGTGTGGATTCCCATTGACGTCCCTCCCGCCCTGAAGTCTGGGTGATTTCACAGTCAGTTCTACTGGAATGTTCCTTTTAAGGAATTCTCCTGGGGTGGAATGAATGTCACCTGAGATGAAAGAGTGGTTCTGGATGACCCATGGAGGCCTGTTTCCGCTTACATTTCTAGTGGTTGACTTGAGCCCTCTTAGATCTATCTGCTTTTCTGAAAGCTGTGAGGCTGTCAGATGGCCACTGTGCACCTGTGGGCATAGCTCATCCCTGCAGAGATGAGGCACCTGGGGCTGTTCTCAGGCGGCTACTCAGCACTCACAGCTCCACAGGCCCGTGCCCTCATTCAGTGCAGCCTAGCTGGTCGCTCTCCCAGGCCTCTCTGTTTTCCGGTTTCTTTAATGATGAATCCTGGCCTGTGCCGCTGGCCGAAGCAGCGTGGGCCTGTGTGCCCTGGTCGCTCGGATTCGCCGCCCAGCCGTGGGCTTGGTCGTGTGGCTGGTGCAGTGCCCTCCAACAGCGTCCTCACCCTGAACATTCTGCGTGCACAGGGACTGCGGCATGGGGCGTGCTGGTGATGGGAGTTGAGGGCAGCAGGATTCACTCGCAACCCACGGTGCCCGCTCTGCGCAGCACTGCAGGGCCCCGCTGCAGCCCCTCCTGGCTGTCCTCCTGGACACGCAGGGCCCATGTCAATCAGACTGAAGGAGGCCTGGAGGTACTGTGTTGTTCTTCCCAAGTCAGTCCCCTACCTGGTTTTCCAATTTTAATTTAATAACTTCATTTACAAAGGTGTGAAATGAAGACAAGAAAATGAAAACAGCACTCAGGATCCCAACACTTTAATACAACTGCGGTTGGGTCAGATGGCTTCTGTGCTGGCATGTCCGTCCCCCTCACCCTTCTGCATGTGGCTGAGTGGCTTTGATGCTGGGGAGGCCTCCTTCCCGTCCTTTCACAGCCTGGCCCCAGCAGCCTCTGCCGGCTTCCTTTCAGCGTCATCTCGTTTCCAGAGTTCTGCCCTCCTTCCCAGCCCCCATGCCAAATGATAACAACCCGCTTTCCCTCTGGTTTTTGGAGCTGGCCATTAGCTTGCTGTCTGTTTCTGTTTGGGGTTCCTGCAGGCAGGCGGATGCTGGGGAGAGCCTGGTTGGGGCAGGGGCAGGGTCCAGAGGCTGGCTGAGTCCCAGCCAGCTCCAGCACACCAGGCCCACCCCTCCTGGGACCCTAGTCTCCACTGCATCCTCTGCCACACCCTTGGGAGACCCCAGGCCCGAGGGAACCGTCCAAGCACAACTTCCTGCGAATGCATGAAAATCATCCATGAACTTCTCCCTGTCAAAGGCCAGGGGCTCCTTGTCTTTGAAATGTCGCTTGCTTTACATTTTGTGCGGTGAGGCTGATTGAGGACAAGGGCTGTGGCCTGAGCTCATGCGTTGACCAGGATCTGGCCGTGGTGACTGTCAGAGCATCCTCGGGCCCCTGGCCTCCCCAGGCCCGAGTCTTGATGTGTGGTCCTCCACGAGTGGTTGTGGGGAAGGTGGTCCCAGCCCCCTGCCATTTTAGGATGTGGGAAGTGCCTGGCCGCCGTTAGTTAACATGCACCTACCCAGCCCTGCCTGTTTTCCCTGGGCAGCCTCCTACGAGGGAGGGAAGGGACAGCTGGAGCCAGCTCCCCAGTGTGCTCACCTTCATGTCCACCCGCTAAACTGCTAACCTGCCTGAAGCGTGTCTCACTGCCCCTCGCTGGGGCTTCTTCCTGGTTGCGCCTTCTTCCCGGGAGCGCCTGCTCTGCAACCCTTCCAGCAGGCAGATACTAAGCACAGCACCCCTCCCAGGCTCCAAGCTCACTTGTGTGCTAACCCCTGTGCCCACCTGCCCACCTGCTAATCTGCCTGCAGCGTGTCCCACTGCCTCAAGCTGGGGCTGCTTCCTGGTTGCGTACTTCTTCCCGGAAGCGCCTGCTCTACAGACCCCCACCTTTCAGCAGCTGGATCCTTAGCCCAGCACCCCTCCCATGCTCTGGCCCTCACCACACACCTGTGGTTTAAAGCCCTGTTCTGCTGGAAGGGACACTCCTCCCACCTCCCCAGCCCTCTCTGCTGGAGCCGTGCCCCTCCCTCGACATTCCTCCAGGCTGGGCCGCCCCCACGGGCCTCCACCGCCCAGACCTTCTCCTTATCTTGTTTTCCTTTTTATATTGTTATTCTCCCTCCCTGGCCTTGCCTCTCCCTGCTGGGTTCCTTGCCTGAGTTTCTAATTCAGAGAGGACTGGGTAACTCCCCACTGTGTCTCTGCTAAAGCTTCCCAGGCCCAGTGCCTTTTTACTAAATCCTTGAAGGCCATCAGGTTCCAGGGCCTGCTAAGATCTCTGTAATCACCCCTCGATTCCAGAAAGGATCCAAGACTAGAGACTTATCCCAGCCCAGCCCTAACGCCCAGGTCCTCCGGTGCCTGCTTGGGAGCCTGTTTGTGCACTTTGATCCCCGGCTTGTGTGCAGGAACATCATCCAGGCTGTGGTTCCTGATCCCATCACCTGGCTTTATTTGAGATACAAAGCACGATATTCACCGAGGGCTGGTGGCCTTCCCTGAGGGTCGGCCTGGGTTAGCCGACCTGCACCTGCACCTGCACGACATGTGGCCAGGCCTGTGCTCCGAGGCCAGGTTTCCCTTCCCCCTTCTCTTTCTTTGTCTCCCTCTGTGTTTCTCTCTCTTCTCCCCACTGCTGGTGGTGAGGAATTCTCTGCAAGGGATGTCGGTGTATCCGTTTTGAAACTTGCTGGCTCATCCTCAATTGCATGTGCCCTCCAAGCACCTTTTCCCTGACCTTGTGGATTCTTTGGGCACAGCTAGGGAAGGAGTACCCTGTATGGAAATGAAAACCCCTCTGAGTCCCCACCTGGGGATAGCCACTTGGCTGGGACACAGGCCCAGATGTTGGGATGGCCTAACGGGAGGTTCCAGTTGGAGGGGAGGGCTGTACAATGTGGGGGCGCCTGGTGGGGAAGATGATGGCCAGGCTGAGATCTCCCCTGCCCTGCTTTGACAGAGGCTGCAGCACACTCCCACACACATCCCACAGATACATGTGCACATGCACACATGGATACCTGCACAGATAGGTACTGACTCATGGATATAGGTGTGAACGGACACACACACCCCTACCCAGACACATGTACACAGGTACGTATGTTCCCATAGACAGATATATATGCATGTACACATAGGCACATACATACTAATAGACATACGCATACATGCACACATTCACATAGACATATGCACACACAGTCACACACACTGATAGGCACACACATACTACCAGACGTGCACATACATGCACACATTCACACAGACATACGTACAGTCACATACAGACATGCACACACACACAGGCACACACATACTAACAGACATGTACACATGCATGCACACATTCACATATACATATACACAGTCACAGTCACAGACATGCACACACACGGGCACACATGCATACTAACATGCACGCACGTACACACAGTCACACACACACACACAGGCACACATGGATGCCCAGCCACATGCATGCAGACACACACAGACACATGTGCACCCTCTCACACACTTTTCTCTTTCCACAACTTCGGGGTCAGAAGACCACTGACAGCTACATCAGGATCCCTAAAGACTGAGACAAGGTTCCGGGGCTCTGTGGCCCCAGCTTTCTCGGACCCCCGGCGTCTCTTCACTCCCAGAGCCCCCTGCCCGAGGGGCCGGAGCCCTGTGGCCAAGGGCTTTCCTCCTGGGCCCATCCTGAGGCCTGCAGGCTGGCAGGGGGACCAGGGCCTGGTCTCCTCTGAGGGCTGTCTTCCATGCTGGCTCTGCAGCCCTTTCCTGTGCCTGCACCTGTGCAGGTGCTTGTTTCTACCCGGTGTCTGCAGGCACTTGGTGCCAGGCTCCCCCAGGGCTTTCTCAGAGGCAGCCGAGTGCCAGGCCCTGCACACGACACCCTCACCCGAGCCGGAGAGCTTCACATCTGTGGAAAACTCTAATTAAAGACGTTTTGAGAAACGCTGAACGTCTCCCTTTGTTATTTAGGAACAAAACACCCTTTTAGAAAGCAAGTGCTTATGGCTTCGTTCTTGAGACTCTGAGTAAAGGGGCATTAAGCTTGCTAGCTGGGGCATGCCGAGCGCTTCCCAGGTTATGGTTTTACCCCAGAGCCATTGACAGGCATCCAGGTTTCCTCATGCTTCATTTTCCCTGTTTTCTAAGGTTAAAATTGAGAGCTGTGTCTCCAGTGCAAAGCTCATTGTTGAAGGGTTTTGTATTTGATGTTGGAAATGCTCTGGACTCTTCCATGGTTTTTATATTCCAGTGATTTCATTGCAATCCTGGTGTGTAAATTTTCACCCTGACCAAGTGAAAGCTTCATTTTAAAAGTTTTAAAATAAATTTTAAAGGGGAACTGGAAGTAGAGTAAATTAAGAACAGTATCCGTTTTGCATTTCACTCTGACAGAGGCACAGTCTGCTCTGACTGACTGGTGTTGATTAAAAGTATAATATTCAAAAGAAATAGGAAAGTATATTGAGCCTCGTTAATGTCCTACTAATTTTCTTGGGCTCTGTTTTCAAATTATAGGTAAAATTCTTTTCCTTCCAGTGTTAGTGCCTATGATAAGAAAATACATTTTCTCCACATCTGTCCACAAACCTGCTAGACCCAGTTGTGTGACGACCTCGCCTGGGAACTTGGGGCTCCATGGAGAACACACAGCCTGACCCAGCCAGCACTCAGAGAGCCTGGGCCGGTCACTGCAGTGGCCGGATTCTCAGCATACAAAGGCCCAACGTTTGGCCAGGCTGGGACCGGCTCCCATCCAGGTCCGACTGTCCGCAGTATAGTAAAGCCACTCTCTGAGTCAACATTGATTCTGTTCAGAATTGCTAAGTTGACTATCCCTGCAGAAGCAGAGAGGGCTGCAGTTTGGCATTCCTGCCCACTCCAAATGAGGGCAGCCCGGACACGGGAGCTCTCAGGGAGGCGCAGTGGGCTTTGGGTGTGGCTGGACCGTCCCCACCACACCTGGAAGATACTGTTCACTTCCTTTTTACACTTGTGGGAAATGCATGACAATGTTTACAGGCAGGCCGGCTTTCCGTTTATTTCAACCCGGGTAACTGAATAGCAGCAGATGATGAAACTGTCCTGTGAAGAGCACGGTCACTCCCATTCTCAGATCCGTTGCTCAGCTCGTCCGTCGCTCAGCTCGTCTGTTAGTCTGAAAGATGAATTGTACACGGGTCTTCCCGAGAGCGCTGTTCTCAGGGTCTCCATGTGTGAAGTTGTTACGTCCTCACAACAACATGTAGCAGCTGTCACTGAGCCATTTTACAGATGTGGAAACTGAGGCCCTGAGAGGCTGAGAAGCCTGTGGAGGGCTACAGCATGTCCTGGGCGTTTGAGCCCCACACTCTGTCATTAACTCCTGCGCTCACCAGGACTGGGGAAGAGCAGGATGTGGCAGCACCCCTGACCCAGCTGTGTGCTCGTCTGTGTGCAGGCGACTGTGAGTGTACTGGCACCCACGTGTGGGCTCAGTGGTGCTGGTGTGGGTGCGTAAAGCACAGCGGCTGCGGGGAGCTGGGTGAGTGTCAGTGGCTCGGAGTGTGAGTCTCATGAACACGGCCTGCCGGTGCGCCATGCTGGGCTACAGAGCCCGTGGCTCCACCGTAAATGGTGGTTTTGTGTTTGAACTTGAGTGTTGCTGCTCAATGAGGCCAGAGGAAGGCACCCACCTGCAGGCCTGGCGGGTCCCTCACAACGTGGAAGGTAACCCGTCCATTAGAGACGTGTGTCCTGGCCACTGGAGGAGTCCAAGTAACCTTTAAGTCTAACCCATCCTCAGAGCACCCCAGGTGGCTTTGGGGCCTGGGCCCGGTCATCTGGCCAAAACCAGCTCAACTTGGATAAAGCTGGAGGAGAAGCCTGTCCCTCAGGCAGCTGCTGGGGCGTCTATGATTTGTGCTTGTGTGCGCACTTGGCGACTGTTAGTGGTGGTCGCAGTCAGGGCATCTGGTTGCCTTTACTGTCCTTACACCAGCTGGGCAGAGCTCAGGGCAGGAGCCCAGTGGGAGAGGCTGGGGCGTGACTCCCGGTGCAGAAGCGGCAGTGGCCCGCCGGCGTCCAGGGCACAGCTGTCCCTGCCAGGACCCTGCGGGTTGGATCTCTGGGCTGAGTCAGGCTTGATGGTGCAGCCGCCCTTTCGAGGGAACTGAGCTGTCCAGCGTCCCATGGAGCAGCTGCCCTTGGATCTGGAGAGGCCATGAATAAACCTCCCCTTTGTAAGCCGGGAACAAACACGAACTTTGCAGTCGTATTTGTCCTGGGATCATAGAACGTGGTGGCTGGCAAGACCCAGGCGTCCTCCCCTCGTGTGCTTCCGAGAACAGAGGCTGGTAGTTTATTGAAGGACTGGTCCCAGTTCGTTTTTTGTGGGGAAGACTCAGAGGGAAGCCCAGGCCCCAGACTCCAAGGTTAGCACATTTTCTTGGAGCGATCGACACCTCTTAAGGCGAACTTGGGTCCAAGACACGTGTGTGCGACCTGAAGCGTGGATACCGCGTGCAGGAGACGCCCTCACCGGAGGTGGGGACGAAGCCCACACGGTTCTAACTGCAGAATCACTGGCCCTGCACTCACGACTGTTTTATTTTGCTGTTTTATATGATCAGAAAGTACACCATCTTGTTTTTCCCGAAGCATTTGCAGTGAGACATCCGACTTCCTCCCCGCGGCAGCTGTTGTGGGCACGAGGCTGCTCCCAGGACAGCGATGCCACTGGGGTCGGAGTGGGCACAGAGGAGCTCTCTTCCTTCCTCTTCCCCGCCCTCTGCTCCCCCGCAGACTGGCCTCTCTTTAGTCAGCGCTTCCCCAGGCTCCCTTCTCCCCACCACGTGCAGACAGTGGCTGTCCCGGGCCGCTCTCCTTGTAGTGTGTCTTGTGGCCAGCATCCCTCCAATCCGACAGCTGTGTGGCTTCCTGACTGGCTTCTCTCGGGGCCCCCAAGGATGCTGCCAAATGGCCAGAGACAGTCACTGCTCTGCACTTAAGAGCAGGCAGCCCTTGGTGGGGCTTGCTCTGAAAGACCGCAGGCCTTCCTCGCTGAGACCCGCGCTGGCCCAGGGCCTGTGGGGGCTGCGGCTCTGTTCCTTCACTGCGTTCACGCTCACATGCTGAATGTTGTGCACCATGGGGCACCCTGCTGGGGGCTGTCGGGAGTGTGCTGTGTGTCTGGGGCAGAGACGGGCAGAGTGAGTCTCAGCATTACTGCCATGCAGCTGCTGGAAGCCACTGGAGCTCCTCTGTCTCGTCTGCCACGAAGCCTGTGAGATACGCTGATGTGTGTCTTGGGGCTTCTGTGAGAAGAGCTTAGTTACCCACTGGTTCAGGCACCACGTCCGCGCTGTGGGGCAAGGAGGGGTGCTCACAGCTGTGCAGTCAGCTACAAAGGCTGTTCCCCGCATCCACAGCTGACCTGGCAGTCACACCCAGGATGAGCTTCCAGGAAGAGGGCTCCCAGCAAGGGAGGGTGCACCTGGGTGTGAGCTTCGAGGAGGGCAGAGGCGCCTGTCACTGCTGACCGTGGGTGGGGATGGGCATGCCGGCTGTACTGACTGTGCTTTCCTGGGGCTCGTCTCCCTCCAGGTCAGCCTGGGGTCCTCTGGGCCGGGGGCCGTGGGCCATGGGCGCTGCCTGCTGTGGGCAGTGGGGTCAGCACTTCCACTCTGCTCGGGGCAACAGGCTGCCGGGTGTGAAGACTTAGGAAACGAATTCGGAAGGAAGGCAAGGATTTTACACTTCCCAAGCTAGAAGAACATGAATAGAGCCGGGCTGCCAGGCCAAGGGTCTGTAAGACGGCGGCTCTTCAGAGGCTCTGCAAATGCTGAGAAAGGAAGGCTCCCCAAGGGCAGTTCCTGTGGGTGTTACTCTGCGTTTTCTCATAGAAGTCGAGTTCTTGGAAGACAACATTATGGTCAAAGGGTTAGTGAATTCTTGTGGCCGTTTCCCATGGAAAATATCAGAGAAAGTTATGGTGTTGATAAACAGTCCCTGCGCTCAGCAGTCTCAGCCCACTTGTCAAGTAAGATAAAGGTTTTTGGAAACAAAATTTATGGATGTTATTTGCTAAAGAGAGTAATGCATTCTTAGCACACTCTGAAAAATAACCACTATTTGCTGTGTGAATGCAGATGACGCTCACACGAAAAGATTTATGCAGGACTGACCCTGGGTGTTTGCAGAGGGTTGTCCACGTTCACTGACCTCTGATCCTCACTGCGGCTCTGTGGGGACCGTGGCCCAAGGATGAGTGAGCATCAGGTTGGGCTGTGCCCTTAGTCCCCTGGCCGCCCCTCCCCACCAGGCAGAGACCTTGCTGGGCCCCAAGGAGTTAAAGTGTATTCAGAGATGAAGGCATTTAGGAAGTGTTCTGGAACCTTCCAAACTGATTTTACCAGCGTGAGGTGCTTCCAGTTCATTGCACTTTGCGTCCAAAAGTGTTTCCTGTCTTCTTTTTTTTTAATTTTTTTTTTTTTTTGAGATGGAGTCTCGCTCTGTCGCCCAGGCTGGAATGCAGTGGCCAGATCTCAGCTCACTGCAAGCTCCAGCCTCCCCGGAGTTTATGCCATCCTCCTGCCCCTCCCAGCCTCCCAAAGTAGCTGGGACTACAGGCGCCGCCACCTCGCCGGCTAGTTTTTGTATTTTTTGAGTGAGCGGGGTTTCACTGTGTTAGCCAGGATAGTCTCGATCTCCTGACCTGCGTGGTCATTACGCCTCGGCCTCCCAAAGTGCTGGGATTACAGGCTTGAGCCACAGCCCGACCGTTTCCTGTGTCTTCTTAACGCATTTCGTTGGGTGCCATCACCGTGTGTAGGTTTGGCCATTTTTAAAAAGTGAATGGGCCCTCCCAGGGGTCTGGTTTGATCGAGAGACCCTGGACACCCTGCCAAGCTGTGGTGGGTAGGCAGGGCCCCAAGCTACAGGCCAGGAAGAACCCCAAGCGCCTTGGAGGGTCTGTTCGCGATGCTGGGTCCTGCCTGATTCCTGTGGCGGTGTGGGGAGGTCACCCCCACCTTGTTGAACCACAGCTGTGTGGGTGAGGAAGCCTGTCCCAGGTCAAAGGTCATTTGGGGTTGGGACTTGAGAACCACAGTGCCCTGCTGGTAGGGTTGCATGAAGCCAGGCTACAGCCTGGTCCCGAGCCCACCATCCTGGGGACCCGTGTGCAGCTCTCTGCCATGCTTGACCTTTGCCCTGTGGGTGGCCTTTGGCCGGGGAGCCTGGGTCTGGTGGTGCGGCAGGGCGAGGCTGATGGTGGACTTGGGTCTTTGTGACACTGCACCAATTCCCATGGGTTCTGCCAGCACCCACTGCTCTCCTGAGCAGATCAAAAGGCAACAGAGGCTGACATGGGGTCTGGAGGCGGCATCCACTCATCAGGCGCTTTCCATAGTTTTGCAACAAATTTGGGGCCTTGTGTTTAGACCCCAGCCAGACCAGAAACTCCTGTCCTGGGGCTCAGCTCCCTCAAGCTGCTTCAGGGTGTTTCTCCATGCCTACGAAACCGAGGCAACGAAGCCAGATCAGAGGAGGTGTCAGAGGAGCACCGGCTCCGCTCATTTACACGGGATGTTCTGCAGGCGGGGCTCCCCAGCCTCGGCCCCCAGAACCCCTAGCACAGAGGGACATCAGTCTCTTGGCTTCCGTGGGCACATTGGAAGAAGAAAGAATTGTCTTGGGCCACACACATAAAAGTAACACTAACAGCTGATGAGCTAAAAGAAGGTCTGTGCCTAAATCTCTTGTTTTAAGAAAGTTTATGAATTTATGTTGGGCGCATTCAAGGCCATCCTGGGCCCTTCATGGTGCTCAAACCCGCCGAGGAGCCTTGGGCCGAGCACCTCTGCCTACTTCACTCAGGGACAGGGCCCTGTGCTAACCAGGAGGCTGCTGCCCTCTGAGTTGTCCTTGCCAGGAACAGCAAAGTGCACAAACCTCCGAGAGACCTAGTGGTAGATCCTCCATGCAGTGGGCACCACATTTGCCACCTGGAAGTGCTTGGGTCTGGCAGATGTCCGGAGTAATAACAAGGATGTAAATTTTTAAAAATCACATTAGGTTCCTTCTTTCCAAAGTGCCTTCCCTATTATTCATCCTTTCGTTCCATTTGTCCATTCCATTTTTCTTCCACCCCATCTATGATTCCATTCCATTGTTCTTTCTAGGGCCACCACCTACTCCCCTCATTCATTCATTCCACCACCATTCATTCATTCCACCACCATCCACTCCATTCCATTCCATTCCACCATCCACTCATTCATTCCATTCCACCATCCACTCATTCCATTCATTCCACTCATTCATTCCATTCCATTCATTCCATTCCACTCATTCCATTCCATTCCACCATCCACTCCATTCCATTCATTCATTCCATTCCATTCCACCACCTCCATTCATTCCACCACTCATTCCACCCACCTTCATTCCACCCATCTTTCCGGCTCATTCCACCCATCCACTGGCTCATTCACCCATCCACCCACTCATTTGTTCACCCATCCACCATCCACCCGTTCCATCCACCCATTCCATTCCACCCATTCCACCATTCCACCACCACCACCACCACCACCACCACCACCACCACCATCCACTCCATTCCATTCCATTCCAGCCACTCCTTCCTCCTTCCATTCCATCTTCCATTCCATCCTTCCATTCATTCCATCCACCATTCCACTCCACCATCCACCATTCCATTTCCACCATTCCATCCACCCTCCATTCCACCACCATTCCATTCATTCCATCCACCATTCCACCATCCACCACTCATTCCATTCATTCCATTCCATCCACCCTTTCCATTCCATTCCACCCATCCACCCATTCCATTCCATTCCACCATCCACCATCCACCACCATTCCATTCCACCATTCCATTCCATTCCATTCCATCCATTCCATTCCATTTCCACCATTCATTCCACCATCCTGTTCCATTCCATTCCACTCCACCACCATTCATTCCATCCATTCCATCCACCCATTCCATTCCTCACCATCCACCATTCCATTCCACCACCATTCCACCACCATTCCATTCCACCATTCATTCCATCCACCACTCATTCCATTCATTCCACCCATCCACCCTCATTCCTTCATTCCATCCACCATTCCACCATCCACTCATTCACCCATCCACCCACTCATTCATTCATTCACCCATCCACCCTCCATTCCATTCCACCATTCGTTCATTCCATCCACCCTTTCCATTCCATTCCATTCCACTCCATCCATTCCACCCATCCATTCCATTCCACCATCCACCACTCATTCCATTCCATCCATTCCACCCATCCATTCCACCATCCACCCTTCATTCCACCATCCTTCATTCCTTCCACCACCATTCCATTCCATCCACCACCACCACTCCATTCCATTCCACCACCATTCCATTCCACCACCATTCCATTCCACCATCCACCCATTCCATCCATTCCATCCACCATCCACCCATTCATTCCATTCCACTCCATTCCACTCCACCATCCACCCATTCCATTCCACCATCCATTCCATTCCATTCCACCCATCCACCCACTCATTCCTCCACCATCCATTCCATCCACCCTTCCATTCCATTCCACCATTCATTTATCCATTCCATTCCATTCCACCACCCATTCCATTCCATCCACCACCCATTCCATTCCATCCACCATTCATTCATTCCATCCACCATTCCATTCCACTCCATCCACCATTCCATTCCATCTATCCACCCATTCCACCATTCCTCCATCCAGTCCATTCCCCATTCCACCATCCATTCCATTCCATTCCATCCATTCCATTCCATTCCATCCACCCATTCCATTCCATTCCATCCACCCATTCCATTCCACTCCATCTATCCACTCCCTTCCTTCCATTCCATCCATCCTCCATCCATCCAGTCACCCATCCACCCACCCGTTCATTCCCATTTATCCGTCCATTTCCATCCATCCATCCATCCACCACCATTCCATTCCATTCCATTCCATCCATCCATTCCTTCCATTCCATTCATCCATCCTCCATCCATCCAGTCCACCCATTCCATTCCATCTATCCATCCACCATTCCATCCATTCCATTCCTTTCATTCATTCCATTCATCCACTCATCCACCATTCCATTCCATTCATTCATCCATCCATCCACCATCCATTCCATCCACTCATTCCTTCCATTCCTCCATCCACATTCCATTCCATCCATCCATTCCATTCATTTCATTCCATCCATCCATCCATCCACTCACCCATCTATCTACTCATTTATTCATTCACCCACTCAGTGATCTATCATCTCATTCATTTATCCATCCATCTCCATTCATTTCAGCCATCCACTCATTCACTCTTTCTTCCACGCACTCATCCATCCACTCATTCATTTGTTCATTCATCAATCTCTATCCACTCATTCATCCATTCATTCATTCCCATCCACTCATTCATCCACTGACTCATTCATTCATTCATTCATCCACTCACTCATCCATCCATGCATCTGTCTGCTCACTCATCCATCCTACTCACTAATCTATCCACCCATTCCCTCATCCATCCATTCACTCATCCATCCATTCATTCATCCATCTGTGCATTTGTCCATACATGCATCTATCCATCTATCCTTCCATCTGTTCACTCATTCATCCATTCACTCATCCATCCATCCATCTACTCATTCATGCATCCCTCTGCCCATCCACTCATTTATTCACCCATCCATTCTTTCATGCACTCGTCCACTGTTCATCTGTCATCCATCCACGTGTTTGGTGATGGCTCCTGAGGCCTCTGGGGGACAGTCAGTACCAGGCTCGATGCCTGGCAGGTAGATGTTGTCTTTTTCCTCTTGAAGCTTCAGCTGACAGTGCAGTGGTTTGCTCGCTTATTTTTATCTGTAGCTATTCGAATAAAACAGAATCAGATCCCTAGGGAGAGGATTTCCAGGGGCCAAATGGCGCCATTTCCAGCCTGGGAATCCCAGCTTCTTCCCACTGTTGCCCTCACCTAACCCCAGCACAACAACCCATTACCACAGGTCTCGCTCTTCCTAGGTCGAGAAGAAAGAGAGTCAGTGTCTATGTAAGGAGCTCCTGGTTCTAAATCTCAGCCTCCTGAGTGGTGGCCTCTGCTCCATGGGGACTCCTGGGGGTGCTGCCCTGGAGAGTCGGCGAATGCAGAGCTTCAGGCCAAGGTTTATGCACCTGAACAACTTGTAGTGCAGACAGGGGCAGGAGGGTTTTGAGAACAAAGTGCTCTGTGTTTGGTTCTGCAGGTCAGGGAGCTTATCTGGGTGCCTTTACTCAAAGCCATTTCTGGGTCTTACTTCTTTGGCCAGAATGTTCTAAGGACGACGTGAAGTGTCTCTTTCTCTTGGGAGTGTGTAGCGTTTTTAGGTTTATTTGTTGAAGCTTTACTCTTGCTCAGGATTTAACGGTCTTTCCCCTAGATCACAGGTGGAATTGACACATGCTTTCTGCCTCCATTACCGCCTCAAATAATCAAGCATGCAAATTAGGATACACTGCCCAGAGTTGTAACCCTGTGGTTTCAGAAACCCCATTCCCATAGGTATGGCTGACTGAAAGGAGATTGGCATAATTTTTCCATGAATAATGCCTTTTTGCAACAATAAAACTTGGTATTAATACAGATTACACATTAAGTAGTATGACTAGTCTTGATTTTGAAATATAGGACACGCTGTAAAGCTGTGGTAATGCAAGCATTTGTGTATAGTTAGGCCATTTGCTCACTAGTTCTTAGTTGTTTTCAATCCCTGGCTTCCTAAACCTGAAAGGACACCTTTTACATCCCTCCTAAGTCTTTTGTTTCAGAGCCAGAGCCTCCCACTTTGAGACAAAGCCCCATCACTTCCCTTCTCCTTCCAAGCCGGGGAAGCTGTTGCTGCCCCGTGCTGCCCCAGACCTCCACCAGGGCTCACTCGTGTTGCTGGTCACCCCTTTTCTGGAGTTTGCCATGACTAAAATTGGAAGTGAGAGAAATGAGGGCAGGCATATGAGGGTGTGTGTTCCAGGTCTGCAGCCCTCCTGACCTCCAGGGCGGCCGCCCTCCAACAGACACATGAGCTGAACACCAGCTCACCCTGACCCTTCCTTTCTCTTAAGGGAGTAAGGTTTTAAGAGCATCCCATCTCTCCTGGAACACAACTTTGTGAAAACACATCCAAGCAGGCCTCAGGAAGGTGTTGGCAGGGCTGGGATGGGGCCCTCCAGGCTCTTCCCACAAAAGGTGTGGCGAGGCCAGCAAGTGTGGGAAAGAGGTGGGAAGGAGGCAGAAAAGCCGTACGGAGCCAGCACATGAAGCCAGAGGCGCGTTGCACATGGCGCTGGGTACTGCCTCTGCCCGCCACTCTGCAAAATGCTACCAGTGCCTGCTAATCCTGAACCTTGCGCCCCCAGGCGAATCCCACACCATCCTGAAGCCAGGTTTCCTCGTTCCTGATAATGGGATTAAAAAGACCTTCCTGGGTGTTGTTTGTGAGGGTTTCATAAAATAGTGTGAAAATGCTGACTCATATGCAGCATGGAGAGGCCGCTGGGACTATTCTGCCATGACTGTGGTCTCTTGGTTTAGAGCATTCAGGGCCAAACTGCTGGCATGGTTGACCCTAAGCTGGAGATTGGAGGCTGCTTTAACCAGGCTGTGGCCCTAGAATCTGGGCCATGGCAGAAGGATCCTGAAGAAGTTTCCAGTGGGCCTCTGCTGGCCAAGTGACGGGCAGGTGGTTCCCGGACTCGGCAGCTCACTTGTGTCGAATGTGGACCTCGTCGGCGTGCTTTCATGGATGAGAAGACCCTTCGTTACAGCCTCCATGCCTCATCCAATACCAGTTTTGTTTCACCAATACAATGAGTGCAAATCAATGCCCATGTGCCAAACGAAAGGTCTTTGGGGTTTTGAGAGACCTTTGTGTCAACAGGGAACTGAGGTCTTTGGGTTCTAGAGACCCTGATGTCAACAGGGAACTAAGATTGGAGTTTTACTTGGAGGCGTTCTCGTTCTCCTGGACAGGCCTCTCTGCTGGACACATGGGGTGGTGCTTCCTACGCAGCTGGAAATGGCCCTGCCTTTGCTTGTTGGTCTCACAGCAGTCGTGCTAATGGCTTCGTAAGCGCCCGTCTGCAGGAGCCAAGTCGGCAGCACGGCAGCTTCCCGGGTCACTTCCCCTCGGTTCCCTGGGTGGGGTGACCTCCGGCCACCGTGGAGCAGCCTCTGATTAACCGGCGGATGCTTATGTTGCTTAGAGACCCTCGTAGCGTGCCAGTCAACGCTTGCCTTTTCTCTTTCTTTTTCCACAGGACTATTTTTACCCGAGATACTTAGGTAAGTCTCAATCACTTCTCTACCCTGGTTGTCGTAGAGGCATAGTTGGGGGGTACGTGTTTCATGCTGGAGGCATCTCCTCACCACGCAACTCTTGGAAGGAAGATTCTTAATCACACAGTGCACGTGGAACTGTCCAGAACATGCAGGTCAGAAACACAAGATTCTCTGTTTATTTTATATCACAGCTTTATTCCGTGTTAGTGAACCTCAGGCGAATGCCGTTATCTGCAAACCCCTTCTCTGAGTTGACGCCAGGCTCAGCTCCATGTCAGGACATGTAATGGACTTTGTCTTCCAGTTTTCTTATCTCAGCACTAAACACTTCTGAAGTCACTGAGGACCCCAAAGGGGTCCATGTTCATGTGGGCTGTACGGACTGATATTTACCGTATTCTTAATTAAAACCAAGAACACTGAATAGTGTTTCTGTTTAATTTGAAGAACAGGAATGCACAGACGTTATCTCAGCCATCAGAGCACCTGGTGCATGCGGGGCGGCCTCCGGAGACCCCCAGTGTACACTTGAGAAGGGAGGACAGCAAGAAAGGGAAGCCCAGAGACCCCGGGTCAGCCTGTTTGACTGACACCGTCTCAGAGCTCCTTGAGTGCATTTCACGTAGAAGGAGAGAAATGTATTCCAGGGTCTTCCTTTTTAATGTTGCAAAGTGCATTTTAGTAAATGTCCTCGTAAAGGGTCCTTCCCCGGGTCCATATCTGGAACACACACAGTGGGTCTGGAACTGGCCCGGAAAGTCCAGGCGCCAGCCTGGGTGTGCTGGGACTGAGTTCTGAAGCAGGGGATGGCCAGCTGTCCACGGCACCCCCGCAGGAGGCCTTCCGCTGTGTGTCCATGCCTTTCTGCACCTACATAAGCAACAGTAACCCACCGAAGGGCCAGGTCGAGAGGCCCCGCACCATTCCGCACAGTCTTCGTCTCGGGCCATCCCTGGATGTGCATATGCCAGGCCTCACCTCCCCCTGGCCGCCCTATCGGGATGTCCACTGTCAAGCCGTGTCCAGCCAGCCAGAGAGCACACAGGGGCTTTCTCCAAAGCAGAGTGGCTTTCCAGTTAAGGACAGCATTTCCCAACAGGGGTCAACTTGAAAATGAAGTTTAGCTTTCTGAGTACTGTCAGGAAACTTAGTGAACACTCCCGGTGATTCTCCTGTACGGCGGGAGGAACCCCCTCGAAACTGCGGGCGGTGCTTTAAGCACTTGACAGGTGTGGGTGTCCAGCTCCTCTGAGTTGCTAGAGGCGGTTTCCTGTTTGTCGGGGTTGGAGCTAAAATGTTTTGTATGAACACAAGCTAAGCGGCATTGTTTCTGGAGGATGATAGCACCCCAGGTAAGGAGAGTAACTGCCTCTCCAGAGCTTCTCAGAAGCAGAGGCTCTGCAGTCCGTCCGGTGTTGTAAGGATGACTGACATCCATTCCCTTTCTTCCTGCAGGCTGCATCGACAAGTATGGGTCTCCGTATGCCAAAAACCCAGGCTTTGCCACCTGCGTGCAGAGTAAGTCAGCCTCCTTTCCTGGGAGCACTGTGGCTTTGGATGACTTTAGGCTTGGCTGTGGTTTGTGGAGGGCCCTGAATAGTTCTGGTTTTTTTTTTTTTTTTTTTTTTTTAGGTTTGATTATCAGATTCCTTTCTCTTTTTTTTCTTGTTTTATTTTTTTATTTTTTAAAAATTTTTCATTATACTTTAAGTTCTAGGGTACATGTGCACAACGTGCAGGTTTGTTACATATGTATACATGTGCCATGTTGGTGTGCTGCACCCATTAACTCGTCATTTACATTAGGTATATCTCCTAATGCAGTCCCTCCCCCCTCCCCCCACTCCACGACACGCCCCGGTGTGTGATGTTCCCCTTCCTGTGTCCAAGTTCTGTTTTTCAAGGAGCTGTGGTCTCTTCCTGAGGCCTGCTCCCTTTTCACCAAACTTTCTTTTTTAAACAAGTAAATTTTGACGTTTTTAGCAATAGGCAATAAATGCACATGGAACAAAATGTAAACACTTCACAGGGTGTGATGTGGAAGCCCGTGTCCGCCTCTGAGTCAGACACCACTGTAGTTACAGTTCCAAGAATCTTGTGCTTAGACATGTAAACATGCGTGAGCGGCCTTCCACTCTTCACGTGCATGGCAGCTTAGCACACGCGGTCTGTCCCGTGCCTCTGCGACTCTGTCTGCGCAGGAGACCCTCTCATCGCATCTGTCTCCCCTTCACGCTGGCGTTTCCAGCCGGTGCCATCACGCGGGCTTAGCCCATGCGTGTTGGCTGACGTCCAGTTTATTTCCAATTTCCATCGTTATAAACAAAACTGGCGAGACATCCTCGTGCACCTGTCGCCTCCCACACGTCTGAGTGCGTCTGCGGGATGCGTTCCCAAGGATGGAATTGCAGAGGCAGTCCTCCTGTTTCCTTTGGATACAGATACTGCCAAATTATCCCAGAGCCGGCCTCAGCCGCCGCCCCTGCAGGGGAGAATGAACGGCTTTTTTAAACTTTTGATCTCTTCCAATGTAACAGGTGAGAAATGACATCAGTCATTTCAGGTTTTTGTTTTGTTTTGTTTTTTAACTAATGAGTAAAGCTGTACTTCCTAGGTTTAAAAGCTGTATTTCTTTTCCTGTAAACTGTTGTTTATATTTTTTGCCCATTTTTCTCAATGTGTAGGCGTTTGCAAATTAGCCATTGGTAGTAAAGTTATCAAGCATTTTTTCAGCTTGCCACAAGTCTTTTTTATTATTTTAAAATTATCATAGAATAAGATTGATTATTTTGGGTGTCCTGTATGAATTTTAACATACCTGCGGCACAACCCACACAGCTCCCCTCGCACTGGGTCTGTGGTCCCCTGGCATCACCTGTGTCTGGTTTTAGATGAAAGGCCACCTTGGTGCGTCCCTATGGGCACTGAGAACGGAGGCGTGGCAGTACAGAGTCGTCCTGGGAGAGGCAGGAGTCTCTTCCCAGGCGTGGCTTTGGAACCGGATCCCAGTCGGCAGAAGGAGTCAGAGGTGGCTCAGTCCCACTCCCCAAGCCCCATGAGCTGTCCGTGGGCGTCTCGAGGCCTCCCAGACTTGGATCACAGACCCCAGCCCAGGAGCCACAGACAGAGGAAATGCTCAGTGTAAACATGGGATTGGGAGGGTGGCCCTGCCGTGTGGCCCAGCCCGCCCTGACCTGCAGCCACACACAGTAGCCCGGTGCCACGTAGGGCCCAAAGTCTGCATATGAGGCAGAGGCTGCTGTGCGCTCGGAGGAGACAAGCAGATCCTGCCACACATGGTTTATCTTAGTGATTGCTAAACCAGTCTCTTCTTTTAAATTCTATTTTCACACTTGTTATATTCTCTTAGTTCCTGGGCTTTAGGCTTCTCCCCAAGATGACAAAACAATTATCTGCTGTTAGGTGTTTTCATCTGTGATCCGCCTGTAATTTCTTTTGGCGTGATAGATGAGGTGGGGATGTAGACTGCAGGCACAGTTCCTGCCCCAGCACCACACGTTTGAAGTCTGTCTCGTCCCCGGTGCCTCGCCGGCCTCCATCCTCACGTCCCCGGTGCCTCGCCTGCCTCCATCCTCACGTCCCCGGTGCCTCGCCTGCCTCCGTCCTCACGTCCCCGGTGCCTCGCCTGCCTCCGTCCTCGCGTCCCCGGTGCCTCGCCTGCCTCCGTCCTCACGTGCTGGGTATTTGGGAGATTTCTGTCGGGTTTTCCATAGGCCATGGCCACAGCTTTAGACTTGGCCTCATGCACGCGGGTGGGTCTCCTATGCCCTCCTCAGTCTTTTTTCTGGTTATCTTGCTTATTTTTTAATACAACTAGACTTTTAAAAATAGTCTTAAAAACCTAAAAAAGCCCTTTTGATATTTTTAACTGGGCTTGCAATTCATATATTGGAGACTGTCTGAACAGCGTTGTGCTTTCCTCACCCCGGCACCGTCCTGTCCGTCCCTTGGAGCACTTTTTTTCCCGTGCGACCCGCGCTTCCTTTGCCAAGTTCACTTCTGGCTATTTGTAGCAAAGAAGGCCGTCCTTTCCACGGCGTCGCCTCGCTTGCTTGCGGGATGAAGATGGCTGATTGCTACATGTTCATTTCTGTTCCCGCCGCCCAGTAGAGTTACCTTGTTTTGGTTTATTATTTCCTTTGTGGCATCAGCATCCCCAAGTGCGGCCAGCTGGGGAGAGGAGGGCAGGGTCAAGATCCTTGAGTTTGTTCCCTGTGTGATAGGAAGAGAATCTCTTGCTGTGGCTGCTGCCAGAGGCAACACATGCAGTTTATAACAGGTCCACCTGCCCCAGGCCAGAAGCTCCGGCCACTCTCCCTGAGCCGGCCCTCAGAGGCTGCCCTGCCTGTGGCCTGGGGCTCTCAGCTTCTCCTCCAGAGCACACGGCTGGGGCCTCTGATGTTTGAGTGCCTCAAAAGACACCTGGCGGTGAGGAAGGTGCTTTGGGGGCCACAGCAGGCAGCCTCACACTCCCCTGGGAAGGCGCCTCTGGAGGACACGGCTGGGGCAGCCTCGCACCCTGTTCCTGTTCATCAGTCCCTCGTGAAAATTCTCCGACTTGGTGCTCACGGTGCTGTCCTGGCTTCAGTTCACTGGTTATCGGTTATTGTGAAATTAAAGCCATAGCCCCACAGAGTCCCAATTCAGCCCCAGACAAGCCGGCCCCCAGCGGGCCTTGCATGGGAGCCTGT
Source organism: Papio anubis (assembly GCF_008728515.1). NCBI lineage: Eukaryota > Metazoa > Chordata > Mammalia > Primates > Cercopithecidae > Papio > Papio anubis. The sequence goes on along the minus strand of NC_044990.1, from coordinate 91,579,241 downwards.
GGCCCTCGGGCTGTCCCAGGACCCAGGCAGCACGGTGGACGGAGGGAGGAGGCCTGGGAAGAGTGTAGGCTGCATTCCCGGGTGCCCCTGAAGAGCCTCTGCTTCCATTTCTTTCCTTTCCCATGGACACATCCGGCCTCTCCACGGCTGAACACTCCCATCCTGCCCTAGCGGCCGTTTGGTGCTTGGATTTCTCGGCTCCTTTGGCCCATGGGTTTCCCCAGGAAGGTCAGGTCCCCACAGGCTGTGGCCCAGGCAGCGGTCACTGAGCCCCGGCTACCAGGATCCCCACCGCCTCCACAGGGAGCGTCCCCTCGCCCTTCCCTCACATGAATAGAGCCCTGGTCCTTGCCTGTCACCACCCAGGGAAAGGCCCTAGCTGCCGGCACTGGCTTCAAATTCCAGCCACAGCCATGGCTGCTCCCTCCTGTCCTTCAATGCAGTCATGGGCCGAGCTGAGATAAACTTCACCTCCTGAACTCTCTGCAGGCGCCAGTGCCCAGGGCATGACCAGCCAGACCACCGACTCCCTAGGCCCAGCTTGCGGGATGAGGGTCAGAGAAGTGGGTGCCCGTCAGGGAGCTGGGCGGGGTCAGGGAGGTGGGTGCCCTCTGGGGCCTGCAGAGGTTTCTGTCTCCACAGCCTGCCGTGGAGGAAATTCCACAGACATTCAAGGGCACCAGCTGAGGTCCACCCTCAGATGTGTGGTCCCGCCTCACATCAGGAGGTATCAGTACAAGCCCACAGGGAAGCCAATAAATGAGCTGGGGAGGCCTCCGATTGACGACGATAACGAGATGCTGATGATGACCTTGGTTTATTCTGGTTTTATGACCGTCCCTGTCATCCCCTCAGCCCCATGATTTGTCCTCGATTTTATGAAACTTTATTTTTATGAAACCTTTATTTTATGCGGAAACCTTGTCTCTTTATTTTTGAGGATCCTTTATTTTGTCCTTTGTTTCATGTTCTTATTTCCACTTCCTTTATTTCGACTGTTCTCACCGGTTCGTTGCCCCGGTTTTGCCTCGATTTTGTTTCTCCTCGGTTTCATTCGCTTCTTCATTTCGCTTCTCTCGGTTTACCGTCGTTCTCAGTTCTCATTTCTCTCACTTTCTCCTTTATTCTCATATTTTCTCCCTGGTTTTTCCCTCATTAGCCTCTGCCAACCTCAGCCCTGTCCCTCAGCTCTCGCTCTCCTCTCTAGCTCCTCATGAGTTGTTCCCCTAGCTCTGCCGTCCCTCAGCCTTGTCGCTTCAGCCTCGCTGTCCCTCAGCCTGGCTGTCCTCAGCCCAGACATTGGTCTTTCCAAAGGGTTGCAGGGCAAAGTCAGGACTAGGTTCTAGTCCTTCACATCACATGGCAGGTCCACTTCTGAAATGACTTTAGTCTCTAAATCCAAAGACAGCAAGTGGAAAGACAGCATCCCTCTCCCAGGGCCTCTGAGGGTCAGGTTCTGTGCCGAGGCTGGCCTTGCACAGGTCAGCTTCTGGCTCCCTGTATGTGTCTGATCTCCCTGCCCCAGAGCCTCCCCTCTCCACCTTGAGGCCAGAGGGTGAGTGGATCACTTCCTCTGCTTCTGTTCAGGGCCGGACCTCCCCTTCCAGGCCCTGCTGTGATCACATTTCGACGCTCCATTTGCCCGCCATCACGTTAACCCAGGTATAGCCGCCAGCCGCGCAGGAAAATGTGATGAACCCGCCGCTCCTGGTGGCTGTGCGTTGGATGCAACCTGGTCCGGTCCTTGTTTCCTGAGCCCCAGCCCCTGTGTGTCGCTCTGCAGAAGGTGATGAGCAGCCACCTGCCAGGCCGAAGGCCTTTAGGAATACTCTCTGAGACGCGGTGCCCGTCCGCCACCTGCAAGTGTTCTCGTCACCAGCAAAGCAAACTGGAGGCGTATGGAGGAAACTGGGGCAGATGGAGGGGAAACTGCGAGGTGGCGAGGAAACTGAGGCGATGGCGGTGAAACCCGAGGCTATGGAGGAAACTGAGGCGATGGAGGAACCTATGCATATGAGGAAACTGAGGTGCAATGGAGGAAACTGTGAGGCGCATAAGGAAAACTGAGGCGAGTGGAGGAAACTGAGGCATGGAGGAAACACAGGTGTATGGAGGAAACTGAGGCGATGGAGGAAACAGGTGTATGGAGGAAACTGAGGCGTATGGAGGAAACTGAGACTATGGAGGAAACTGAGGCGTATGGAGGAAACAGGTGTATGGAGGAAACTGAGGCGTACAGAGGAAACTGAGGCATATGGAGGAAACGCTATGAGGCATATGGAGGAAACTGTGGGGTGTACGGAGGAAACTGAGGCATATGGAGGAAACTGGGGTGTACGGAGGAAACTGAGGCATGAGGAAGAAACTGTGGGGTGTACGGAGGAAACTGAGGCATGAGGAGGAAACTGGGGCATACGGAGGAAACACTGTGAGGTGTGCGGAGGAAACTGAGGCATGCGGCGAAGCATCGCAGGAAGAAGCCAGTGTGGTTGGGCAGCTTTCCCAAGAAGTCTGGGACTTGTGTCCGGGCTTCTGGTGAGCTCGGTGCCTGGACCCGCCTGGGAGGACAGGGGCTGTGTCTGTGCTGGCCACAGGCAGTGACTGGATGAGCTGGAGGAACGCAGCTTCGTGAACCACAGACCCGCCTGCCGCTCACCCTGGCACCAGGCACCAACCAGTGCAGGTGGGAGGGAAGCAGCTCCTGCACTGACAGCCGAGCCCGGACCCTCTGTTGGAAACGCCACGTTCCACGGACCTGGTGGGAAGCGTCACCTTGGGAGCCTCAGGAACAGAAGCGACACGCTGGCAGTGAGATCCCATCCGTTGAAGACTCGATGTGCCCCCACCAGAGCTGACCCCCTCAGGATGGCGCTGGCCGAGTGCTCTTGGGCCCTGCTGGCCCGGCCTGCGCTTTTCCCAGGGACTGGTCCTTATTGAACTTGTGTGGAATCAATGGACAGGAGCCCTCTCTCAGCCAGCGGGGGCCCTACCCAGGGTTCCCCACGGAGCCGTGTGTGGCTAAGCTGAGGGTGGCTGAGTCCTCGTATGGGGCGGAGCCGAGCGTGGACCGCGTCCCTGAGCACTGCCACGCCCAGCCCTGAGCTGCTGCTGCTCGGCCCGCGGCCGTGAAAGGGTTCTTTGAGCTCCGGGCGTAATTGTAGTTCTTCCTGCCAACTTCCTGGGGCTCAGGCTTGCGTAACCGCGCTCTCGGGGGCTTCCCTGCCTGCCTCTGGGACGTGGGTTCGGTCTGTGTCCTGGAAGTGTTTGTGAGCAGCTCCCGGTACGGGGACTCCTTGGGAAGCAGCTGCACTGGGACGGGTTCCCGCCCTCAGGCCCCCACCCACCCCCCTGCCCTCTCGCCCTGCAGGAGCTCAGCCCAGGTGATCGCCCTGAGAGAGGGCAGCACACATCTGGCCTAAAGCCGTCAAGACACGTGGAGGGGGGCGGCTAAGAAGAAAGAGGGGGCTTCCTGGAGGACCCCTCCGGCAGTGCAGCCTGGGCTCGGGGTCCTGTCCGCCATGCCCGGCCAGGAGAGTTCACCAGAAATGGGCTGGGGCTGGCCACGGATGGCAGTGTTTTGAGTCCACCTGGAAGGGCCCCAGGTCAGCTGGGGGTTCTGTTTGCCTGCTCCCCGGGAGGTCCGAGCTCCTGGGCCTCGCGCCAGGCGGTTCCTGCTCCTTTGCCCTCGGCCCTTCCCACCTCGCCCGTCGGGCCTGCCGGCACTCCCTGCCAGCTGATCTGAGTTTTCCTGGAGCCGGCCCCAGCCCGCTAGCCTGTTCTGTCAGCCCTGGGCCAGCACAGGGGGCTCGGGTGCCCGGGACCCGCCTCAGCCTCCGCCTCTCAGAGCTCCTCCGGGCTGGACCCGAGGCACCATGGCTGCCCCACTCCCAGCTGCGTCGGGGACAGGGGGGGCAGCTGAGCATGATTTTCCACTTTGTGTCCCCAATCAGACCTGCCTGACCAGTGCACGCCCAACCCCTGTGATAAGAAGGGGACCCAAGCCTGCCAAGACCTCATGGGCAACTTCTTCTGCCTGTGTAAAGCCGGCTGGGGGGGCCGGCTCTGTGACAGAGGTAAGACCCCCACAGCCACGTGAGGCTGAAGACAAAGGCAGGGTCTCCCTCCCTCTCCAACCCTGTCCTGATCCCCACTCCTCACTCCCACTCCGGGCACAGCCATCCTTAGGCTACTCTCTGACAGCCCCAAGGCGGCTGCAGCCCTGAGGTATCCTGGAGCCCCAGAACTGGGAGGAGCTGCGGTCTCCTTTCTGGGAGCAGGGCTGGAATGAAAGGAAACGCCAGGTGGTGCCTCAGCGCCCACGACTGAAAGGCGGGGGAGAAATTTCACCTCTGACCGTCCTTGAGTGCAGACCTGTGGTATCAGTGAAGACCCTGGAGGAAGAATAGCTCCAGGGCCTGGTGGAGACCCATAGTGGAGAGTCCAGCAGGCCAGCCTGTCCCCTTTGGCAGGTCCCACCCCAGAGGTGACCTGGGAGAGCTTCACTCAGGAGTGGCCAGCTCTGGCCTGGCCTTGTCTGTCCTCAGGCACCCAGAGGTCACTCCTGGCCTGCAGCCTCTTCCTGCAAGCACGTGGGCATCCAGGGAGCTGAGCCCTGTGGCTGTGACTGCCAGCAGCTCCCCGGGCTGAGACCACAGCAGGGGATCCCCCGGTGACTGCCAGCAGCTCCCTGGGCTGAGACCACAGCAGGGGATCCCCCGGTGACTGCCAGCAGCTCCCTGGGCTGAGACCACAGCCCTCCCATCATCACCTCCACAAGCAAGGCCATGACCAGGGACCCTGAAACGCTGGGGCTGCTGAGAGGGGGGTGTGAGGTCCGAGCCCTGGGGACCCTCCCTGCTCTAGATGGGGGCTGTGCACCCCTGGGCTCCCTCCCTGCTCCAGGGCTGGGCTGTGCACCTCTGGGATCTCTCCCTGCCCTAGACGGGGACTCTGCACCCTTGGGCTCCCCTTCAGGCCTGTGCTTGTTCCCAGATGTCAATGAATGCAGCCAGGAGAACGGGGGCTGCCTCCAGATCTGCCACAACAAGCCGGGCAGCTTCCACTGTGCCTGCCACAGCGGCTTCCAGCTCTCCTCTGACGGCAGGACCTGCCAAGGTAAGGCCCTGGGGTGAGGCCTCTCTCCTCTCCCCACCTTCTATTTTTGGTCACATCTGCGCTTCTGCAAGAGGCTGCTGCTGGCTGGGTTCCTGTGGTTCTGGACGGGATGGGGCATCCTGCAGAGACTGCACAAGCCCAGGCGAGCCGCAGCACAGGGAGCTACTCGGCACCACATCAGGATGACTCACCCGGCATCTGAGGGCCAGAACTCAGAGGCCACACTGCTGGCTGCAGGGCCTCGTCCTGTCCCCAGAGCCTTGCAGAGCCTGGGAGTGCTCCAGGCTGTTGTGCAGTGAGCTTGTGGGTCAGAGTTCCAGGCTAGGGTCCCCGCTGCCGTCCACTCTCCCCAGCGTCCCCAGAAGCACCCTGTTGTTTGTCTCCCTCTGTCTGTTCCCTAAATACAGCCCTGCCCTCCCCATTTCCCTTCGTGTTTCAGTCTGGGGTTCCCTCGGCCCAGGGCCAGAGCTGGGGAGCCCCGGGACACCCCAGAAAGTAACTGTGAATGTGCGCACCCCCGATGCTGTCCTGGGTGCTGCTCCTGCCACTGGGGCTTCGCAGGGGGAGCACCTTCCTCCTCCCTGCCGCCTTGGATCTGGACATGCCCAGGCGTGTCCCTGAGAATTTCTGGCATCGTTCTTACTGCTGCTGCTGGCTGTCCAGGACACCGGACTGCGTGGACGGGACAGACAGTTGCTCAGGGAGAAACAGGCCCAGGAGCTGGAGAGTGAATCTGACCAGACAGGAGGGGCCACACGCTGTCCCCCGATTTCAAAAGGCAGCTGCTATTTGTGTCCACTTTGATGGTTCCCTTCCCTGACCACCCAGGAGTTAGTCCTGTGTGCAGATGACGTGATTCCCATCTTAACACATAAACCCATTTCGCCGTTCAGCTCCTCCTCCTCTTGCCTGGAGGACAGAGCCCCTCCCATCACTGCTCTATCCCTGACCTGGAAGACAGCAGCACCCCAGGTTTAAAGAGAGGTGAAGACACGGTCAATCCTGAGAGATGACGTCTAAAGCACCTCACATGGGTCCCTGCACCAGTCGGGCACTCCCAGCAAAGTCTGGGCTCACAGTTACTGCCCACAGTGGCAGAGGCATCCTATCCTCTCCTCCTCCTCCCCATCTTCCTCCTCCTCTTTCTTCTCCTCCTCCCCCTGGTCCCCCTCTTCCTCCCCCTCTTCCTCCTTCTCCTTCCCTCTTCCTCCTCATTCCCCCTCTTTTTCCCCTGCCTCCTCCCCCTCCTCCCATCCTCCCCCTCCTCCCCCATCCTTATTCCCCCTCTTCCTCCCCCACCACTCCCAACCCCTCCCCCACCTCCTCCCCTCCTCCCCCTACCCCTCCCTCGCCTTCTCCTCTTCCTCTCTGCTTCTCCCCCTCCTCCTCCCCCTCCTCTTCCCCCCCTCCTCTTTCTCCATGCCCCTGTCCTTGCTCTCCTCTGGTGACTAAAGGTCTTCATTTCAGGGTTGCCCCTTGTACCCCAGGGCGCTTGGCCATAAACAGTGTCTGTCCCACATAGATGTTCAAGTCTTAGGATTGTGGCTTAACCCGGTGGTGAAAATTGATTGAAACCTATAAATGCTTCTCTTTGGGGGTTTTGGTTTCAAATGCCCCTGGTGGGGTTGCTTTTTACTGCCCTGTATCCTGTGGCACCATCATTTAAATGGAACAGCACAGCGTGCACCACCGCCCCCCACCCCTGGACCAAGCAAGGCCCTTCCCAGCTCTCCATCTGCTGGGCTGAAATCAGCCTTCCCAGCCGGGCCTTGATCAGAAGCATGCCCCCAACACCCCGGGAGCTGCCCGGTCAGGGGAGGAGGGGAGGGAATTGGGGCCAGGGCGCGTTGGCCCCACAGAGCCTGGGTGTGATGTCCGGGTGGTGCCCTGGCCAGCCCCTGCAGCCACCTGCCCTGGCCCCGTCTGAGATGCTGCCATGCTGAGGTTGGCCGGTCTTGCTTGCAGACATAGACGAGTGTGCAGACTCGGAGGCCTGCGGGGAGGCACGCTGCAAGAACCTGCCCGGCTCCTACTCCTGCCTCTGTGACAAGGGCTTTGCATACAGCTCCCAGGAGAAGGCCTGCCGAGGTACCCACGCCACGCGGTCACCCTCGGGTTCTCTCCTCCTCCTCTGGGCGCCACCCACCCACCTTTCCCCGTAGGACGGTGTGGACGCTGCCATCCCTGAACTCTGGCTCCCAGGGCCTGCTGGTCAGTGCAGTCATGCATGCCAGGGGTCCAGGTGACCTCACCGGGCCCAGACACGGGTGCCGGTCACTGCCTGAGCCAGGGCAGTTGCTAACAACTGGGCGCTTCTGGTGAAAGAAAGTCTCTTTCTCCCTGTTTCTGTCAGCCTGGTAATGGCCTCTTCTACCACCATGCCCCCACACACGTGAGCACACACCCATGCCCCTTGTGCACACGAACGTACCGTGCACATGCATATACACCGCATGTACACACGTGCGTACCCTTCTCCACCTGCGTAGATGGGGCCTCTCCCCAAAGGTATGGGGAGCAGCAAGCCTCCCTCTACTGTTCTCTCTTTTCAGCCGCCATGGGGGGACCTGTTGGCTGCAGAGCCTCCAAGAGGGGCCATGCCCCCAGTGATGGGAACAGGGGCTGAGTAGGCAGACAGAGAGGGTGGGGAGGCCCAGGCTGCCTGCACTGACCTCCATCTCGCACCACAGCTGTCAGCGCCTCTGTGCTCCCGGGGACACCTCACTGCACAGCCCGGGCCTTGTTCTTCCTAGACCTGCCGTCCACACCAGCCTGGCGGCGGGAGTGGGTCTGGCCCGTTGGGAGCGTCCCCCTGGAACACCTGTAGCACTTTCGCTCCCTTCAAGAGCGAGCCTGGCAGGAGCAGGCCGAGGGTGCAATCCTAGCTTTCCAATGGGGGCCTACAAACCCCAGGCTGCACCCGTTAGAATCTGCACGTAATTCCCCGAGTGCACCTTGTGTGTGGTTTGAGCAGTTGTGGTGTGATCCTGCCCCGTACAGTGTAGAGGCCTCCCCCGCTCACCGCCACTTCCCTCTGGCTGGCAGATGTGGATGAGTGTCTGCAGGGCCGCTGTGAGCAGGTCTGCGTGAACTCCCCGGGCAGCTACACCTGCCACTGTGATGGGCGCGGGGGCCTCAAGCTGTCCCAGGACATGGACACCTGTGAGGTAGGCAGCCCCTGGCCCCGCGGGCCTCTCACGGTGGTTCTGGGGGCCCTCGCCGGTGGGGGCTTTCGGGAGAAACGCTTCCGCGAAGACCTGGCTTTGGCTGCGGAGTTGGGGTCTCCAGGCCACGTGGAGGTTGGGATGAGAAACGCTTCTGCTCCCTGGAGGACGTTTGTTTGTATTTATAAAGTCTCTATATTTATAAAGTCTCTATATTTATTTATAAAGTCTCTATATTTATTTATAAAGTCTCTATATTTATTTATAAAGTCTCTATATTTATAAAGTCTCTATATTTATAAAGTCTCTATATTTATAAAAAGTCTCTATGGCAACTCCCAACTCACAGTGGACCAGCCTAGTGTGGACCTGTGTGACACCCACGGGGCACGGTCCCCACTGCCGCATGCCAGGGAGCCAGCCTGACCGACCTGTCACACCGGGGGGATGTGGTACCCACATGGGGACGCTTCCCGGCAGGGTGGCTCTCGTGTTTCCTGTTCACCCTGGGCCTGTGCCTCGGGAGTTGGCGAAAGTGAGCATTTATTTAAAAAGCAAAACCACGGGATTCCACAGGTGAAACAGCCACCAGGACAGCTTCTCAGAGTCACAGACCTGGGACGCGGCTGTGGGGCTCTTGGGTCTGGGCTGCGACGTTCGGGGCTCCCAGCCAGCCCTCGCCTTGAGGTTCTCTGCCTCACTGTCTCGTGTACTCGTGCAGAGGGCGTCGGGCCCCTGCCAGGCGTCCAGCTCACCCTGGCTGCCCACGGGGGGCGGAGCAGGCCGGCTCAGCCCCAGCCCCAGCCCCTGTTTCCAGGGACACCAGCTCGCACCGGCCTTGGTTCTGTCCCCCGTAGGGCAGCATGGAGGAACGAACCACAGCCCAGAGCAGGGAACTTTCCGGGACAGCCATCTTCAAGGCGTCCATATTTATTTCATAACAGTGTATACTTTTTTATGATTCTCTGTACTTTTTGTATGCTTGACATATTTCATAATTTAAAAATAAGGAGTCAAGGGAAATGGGCAGGGAAGGAGGTGACGGGACCCCCGAGAAGCCCTGTGGGAAGCAGCTGGTGCGAGCCCGTCCTTCACCTGGGAGCCCCGGTGGTGGGGCAGGTGTGACAGCCTCTGGGGCCTGGGCAGCTGGAGGTGGGGCGGCCACACTCCCGAGGCATGGGAGGGACAGTGGACGCGCTGCACGGCGGGGGCCTGGGGCTCAGGGGAGCTGGAGTGGAGGTCGCGTCCCCGACCGGCGTGGTCCCTGTCTGTGGCAGGACATCTTGCCGTGCGTGCCCTTCAGCATGGCCAAGAGCGTGAAGTCCTTGTACCTGGGCCGGATGTTCAGTGGGACCCCCGTGATCCGACTGCGCTTCAAGAGGCTGCAGCCCACCAGGTGAGGAGGCGTCCACAGAAGGCAGCACAGCTTAGCACGGCCAAGGTGCTGGCTGCACGGGGCCCGGGCCCGGGCTTGGCCGTACACCCGGCGCTGACTCATTTCTCCTGTGGGTGCCCAGGCTCGTAGCTGAGTTTGACTTCCGGACCTTTGACCCCGAGGGCATCCTCCTCTTCGCTGGAGGCCACCAGGACAGCACCTGGATCGTGCTGGCCCTGCGAGCCGGCCGGCTGGAGCTGCAGCTGCGCTACAATGGCGTCGGCCGCGTCACCAGCAGCGGCCCGGTCATCAACCACGGCATGTGGCAGACGGTGAGTGTGCGGCAGCCGCCCCTTCCGGGCCGCACGGGGTTGTCCCTGAGCCTGACCCGGCTGTTACTCGCTTGTGCAACCGTGGAGATGAGCTCTGGGGCCTATACCTGCTGCATGCGGGCAGGATAGGGACCCCTGCCCCGTTCAGTTCATGCTCTGGGGACAGGGACCCCTGCCCTGTTCAGTTCATGCTGTGGGGGCTCGCTGCAGTGCTCTAGGCCTCTCTGCTATTTCATCACGTAGAAGCCTGGCTCCCTCAGAAGGGGGCCTCAAGTGAGTTTGGTCTCCCGGAGTTCAGGTCGCTCTTGGCTCAGGTGAGAACCTGTGGTTCTCAGCCCCGGGGACCCTGGGCTGTGTCTGGAGGCCGTACTGTGTATCCTGAGCGGGGCGGGGAACAAAGGCCAGGGCTGCTTGATGCTGCACGCAGGGTGCCCCACCAGGGGAGGAAGCCACCACTGAACCTGCACCACAGGTACCGCTCCTGCCATACGTGTCTCCCTGGCCGTGGACAGGCCAGGCGCCACCCACCCACCTTTCCCCGTAGGACGGTGTGGACGCTGCCGTCCCTGAACTCTGGCTCCCAGGGCCTGCTGGTCAGTGCAGTCATGCATGCCAGGGGTCCAGGTGACCTCACCGGGGCTGCCCCTTGCCAGAAACGTCCTGACCACCTGGACCCCAGCCCCATGGGCCACCTGAGGGGTCCTGGTCAGACCTGCACTTGGGCAGCTGTGGGCAGCGGTAAGACGCGCCCACCCCACACCCCCATCCGTGGAGTGAGAGGGTCTGTAACCAACCAGGCTCCCGCCCACAGCGCTGGGCCTCCCTCACCACACGGGGCTTTCAGAAGTAAAAGCTGGGAAGAAAGCACGTCATGTCCTTCAGAAGTGAAGATGAAGTGGAAAATTCACCTTGGCCCCGCAGATGAAACATTGTAGACTTTGCTCGTATTTCCATGCTGCAGAGTAAGGCCTCGCTCCATTTTCCCAGCCTCTTAAAGGAACAGCATCTCCAAGAGCAGAAGGCTGTTCTCAGCAAAGCTACAGAAAGCAAACGGAGGGGAAGCAGTTTCAGGGATGGAGCCACGGGGTGAGGGGCCAGGGCAGGTGGCCGGAGGCGAGGTCGCTGTGGGGAGCGGTATTGCGTAGACCTGCCCAGTGACTCACAGTGGCCGCCGCGCCCCAGCAAGACGGGCCCTTCCCCGGCAGGGGTACCTCGTGAGGACCCTCTCTAGCTGCTCCCCAAACCCAGCTGACCCGAAGTGGCACCGTGTTTTTGTGACTCAGTTCAAACCCAAATACCTGAAAGGCGTTTTCACACAGGAACAAGGATATTCTTCTGAAGCTTAGGAATATAGTGTATCTAGTGTTAGACTTACAGGTTTCCTGTGAGGAAAGTTTCTGGTGACCACACTGATGCATCGAGGGCCCTCCTGGCCCAGGTAATGAGCACGGACTTTCTGAGGTCGGGTCCCTCTTGGCCCAGGTGAGGATCAGGTGGTCTCCCCGAGGTCGGGTCCCTCTTGGCTCAGGAGAGGATGAGTGTGGTTTTTCTGCAGTTGGGAGCCCTTCAGAACGTGCACTCCCACCTCTTCTCATGGCGCTGCCTCTCTTCAGATCTCTGTTGAGGAGCTGGCGAACGGGTCGCCCATCAAGGTCGGGCCAGGACGCTTGTCATGAAAATCGCGTCGGGACTTGTTCCAACCGGTTTTGGTGACCAGTCTGGAACTCTCAAATCGTGAGAGGCATTCCCTTCCATGAGAAGGACCTCGTGCAGCCTGTGAGTACCGTACCTGTGCTCTGCGTGACGCCTGCCGGGATCCTGAACGGTGTCGTAAAGACCAGCCACGCCTCTGCCCTGGGTTTACCACTGTCCCCGTGCATTGCCGGTGCGCATCCCGGAACGTGTCAGGAAGACTCAGTCACGCCCTGCCCTGTGTTTACCATCAACTTGTGTGTGAACGGCCGCAGGCGTGGGATCCCGGAACGGCCAGGGAAGACTCAGTCACGCCGCCTGTGCTTACCACTGTCCCTGTGACGCTACCAGCGTGCTGGATCCCTGGAACGTCAGGAAGACTCAGTCACTTCCGCCCGGTGCACCACCGTCCCCGTGACGCCTGCTGGGATCCCGGAACGCGGCCAGGAAGATCGCCCCTGCCCTGTTTACCATCAACCTGCGTAGACGCCTGTGCTGGGATCCCGGGAACGGTGTCAGTAAAGACTCAGTCACAGCCTCTGCCCTGTGTTTTTCTGTGCACACCGTCCCTGCATGGATCCTGGAATGTGTCAGGAAGGCTCAGTCACGCCCTGCCCTGTGTTTACCACTGTGCCTGTGCAGACGCGCTGTGTGCTGGGATCCCAGGACTGGTGTCAGGAAGGCCTGGGGCCAACACTCTGCCCCAAGGTTTACGATTAACCAGGTGTGGGGAGGACCTAGAGGAAGGAAAAGTTTCCTAGAATTTGACAAAGTCATGGTACAGCTGTGTCATTAATTTTACCATCTCTTTTTATGAGACCCGTCTAAGTTTTCATCTGAATTGATAATAATGTTGTCTATTTTTCAATGGAGAAGACACAATGAAATTATTCCCTAACCGAACAACAAACTTTTTTGGACAATTTCCAAGAACATTTTGGGTTTTGTAACTCTGCCATGAGTCTCATAAGGGAAGAACAGCCATGGTGGGGCGGCCAGTGTGGGCCCTTTCTCCAGGTCCCGCCTTCTCTCCCCTTCAGCACAGCACACGCCTGTGCCCCACCTGTTCCAGCCCCACGACCACATCTAAAGCCTTCATCCTGGGTGTTTCCACTTCCACACCAGACAGGAGAAGGGCACACATGTTCAAGGCCAGGTGCTGGAGGTCAGCAGCTGTGCTGAAGCTGTAGCCCTTCAGTAAGCAGGAGGGGCACCTGCTTCCCAGGCCCACGGACTGCCTGGTGCTGGGACTTTGCCTGGCTTGCCCCTCCTTGTTTCACACATAAGGTTTTGCCCTCTACCACCAGCCATGGCTTCAACACAGCAATCCACTTGAGCTGGACACAACAACCATTTACCAACTTCAACTGCATGTGGGCTCCTTTAACCTTTCTTTCCTAGCTTTTGGGAAATTCAACCTGCATTCTCTGGTTACACACCAGTGCAAACAGGCCTATGGGTCATTTTGTAAAGTGAGGAAACCGTCTGTGAAATCACCACCGCCAGTGGGATTGGCCCACTTTTGCAGTAGGGTCTGCACTTGCTATGGCCATGGCACCCACTGCCCAAGCACCCCTGCATAGCCTCTTTGTTCCCAGGAAGCCACTTATGATTTCTGCCTCCCAGATAAACCCCGCCCACAAAATGAGGAGCGGAAACCATTGAACGGAGAAGACACCACCATCCAAGAAACAGTGAAAGCTTAACACCTAAAATGCAGTGCTTCCTCGTGACAGAGAGAGGTCTTTTACCCGGGAGGTTTCTGCCTGCCAAGCCTGGACTACAGTGTCTTGGCCCACAAGCAAGCAACCTCAGGCACATCATTGAGGAGCAAGCAGATGCCCTCAGGATGGCAGGCCAGGACAAGCTGAGGTTCAACCCAGTGGCATGGGTGGGGTGCGAGTGCGAGAGGCCCCTCCTCAGGATGTGGCTGTGGTCACCTGTCTAGAGTCAGCCAGTGAAGAAGAAATGACAGAGATGTGCCGTGAAGATGCTTGCCAGGCCGGTGCTGGGAGGCCTGGGAGCCCCGTGAGGGGTCCTCTGGAAAGTCCTGAGACTGCACCAGCCTTAGGACTTGTCCAGAGGCACATGGAAGCTCTCTTTAGCATGCAGAACACTCATGGCCACCGGACAAACCCAGTGAGACATCTACAACAGGAGTCAAAACATAAATGAAGCTGCTCTAGACAGCAGAACTGTACCGGTGGCAGTGGGACAGGGTGAGCTGCTGGCCTAGTCCTAAGGGTGTTCTGGAAGGTGCTGGCCGGCCCCCGTGAAGGTCTCTGAGCTACAGCGATAGCCTACTGTCATCTCGCCTCTGCCTCTACATTCCCACCCCACATGGGTCCCACTGGGGCACCGCAGCCCCACCCTGTTCCTGGAACACTGAGCTGCTGGCATGGCTCCCCCACATGCATGTGAGGCAGCCTCCAGTCAGGGACTCATGCCGCCAGCCCCTGCTAATCCAGCAGGTCCCCAGTCTGGGGTCCACGCTGGAGCGTGTGAGGTCCTGCCCCACCTCCTGAGCCTCAGATCCAGTGTCTGCCTCCCAGCTGCAAGTCACACGCCTGTGGAAAGGCATCTGTGAGAAAAGCCCGTCTGCCACTGTGCACGATCTCCTTCGGCCCCGAGCCACCACAAACGAGCATCATTACAACGTTTGGATGGGAAATCATGTCATATGAAATGCTTAAATCCTTTTTCCACTTAATATCACCATTTCTCAGTAACCTAATGCAGGCATCAAGCAGGGGTCATTTGCGGGACTGCCCGGCCGCCCAGTTTGCCCTCAGTTTTGGTCTATCCAGCAATTAGGAGTCCATGCCCCTGTTTAAATCTGCACCAGCACCCTTAAAGACAGAAGAGACTTGCTAAAACGGCACCAGCTCTGGCTCACTCTGCAAGCACCAGCCCCTGGCCTTAGCCTGCCAGATCTCCAGTTCAGGCAGCCTCCACGAAATGGTTTCCTGTGAGAGCAGAGGCTAGTGCCCCTTGCTGAAGCCCCTGATGGCCCAATTTTGCCCGGGTTCCTGATGGGAGCTCCTTTTTTTTTTTTTTTTTTGAGATGGAGTTTCGCCTTTGTTGCCCAGGCTGGGAGTGCATGAGACCCATCTCAAGGCACTCCCCAGACCCACCAACCCCTGCCTCCTGGGTTCTGCATTCTCCTGGCCCCAGCCCCCAGTAGTTTGGAGCCATGGTGATGTGCCACCACACCCAGCTAATTTTGCATTTTTGGTAGAGATGGGATTTCTCCATGGTTGGTCAGGCTAACCTCAACTCCGACCTTAGTGCATATCCACCACCCCAGCCCCAAAGTGGCTGGGATTACAGGCGGGAGCCACCACACCCAGGAGCTTCCCATTTTAAAGGACACCCCACCATCTTTCCTTTCACAGGTGATGGAAAGACCAGCCAACAGGAGAATTTTTGTTACTTTTTGTTTCTGTTGCTGTATTTTTGTTACTTTTTCTGATTTTGTGTTTCAATGCCATAAATGGTTGTTGAGAACTGACATGGCGGGTACCAGCTAGCGACAGGCAGGACAGGCGATGTGGCTTTGAGGTGCACACAGCCCCGTGGGAAAGAGACAGGGAAGCCAGCACAATTCACTATGACCCCACTCGGCCCGCAGTGTGAGGCCCCCGATCACAAATCCATACACACATTGATTTGGGGTCCTTTTTCCTAAAACAGCTTCTTTGTTAGGACTTTGGAATTCTGGGTGAGATGGAAACACTGAAAACAGGGTGGAGGTTTTATCTTCTGGCTTCTTAGTCCGCGGAGGGCTCAGCGTGAGAGACATGCGTGTCTTCCTGGGTAACAGGGATTCAGCCCTTCTATAAATATACGCTTTTAAAGCAATTTTCGTATGAGCTACGGATGCCACGTGATTTCATTCAGATGCATTAACATATGACACACGTGGGTTCATGCACACACGCAGCGCGTGAGTGGAAAACCCCACTGAGGCAGGAGCAGAGCAAAGACTGACAGCGCAGACCCCAGACCGCACAACCTAGACCGCTGTGTTCACGCTAGACCCAGACCGCTACAAGGCTTCCTACAGCCAGACCCAGACCGCCTGTGATCCTGACAGCGCAGACCCCAGACCGCTGTGCTCCTGACAGCAAGAGACTTGACCGTTGTGTTCTCTGACAGCTTAGGACCCCTAGACCGCTTGTGATCCTGACAATGAGACCTAGACTGCTAGTTCTGAGTTCAGGACTCCCAGAACGCCTCTACAGCTCAGACCCCAGACCGCTGTGCTCCTGACAGCTCAGAACCAGACCGCACATGCTCCTGACAGCTCAGACCCCAGACCACGCTGTTCTGATTAAATGAGACCCCAGACCAGCTGTGCTCCTGACAGCAGAGACCTAGACTGCCAAGGCCTCTGACAGCTTAGGACCCCAGACCACCTGTGATCCTGACAGCGAGACCCTATTCAGATCCTACCAGCGCAGGACCCTAGACCGCTACCATGACAGCTCAGACCCCAACCAAGCACGCTTATGCTTGAGACCCCAGATCGCTGCAGCCCTACAGCTCAGACTCCCGTGACCGCCAGGCTTCTACAGCTCAGGACTCCCAGGACCGCCTGTGCTCCCCACGCCTGGGTAGTCCAGACCGGGCACATGCTCCTGACAGCTCAGACCCCAGACCACGCTGTGCTCCTGGAGGCACACCCCAGACCGCCGTGCCTCCCACAGTCAGAACCAGACCCCTACAGCTCTGTTCCCACCTGACTCACGCTGAGCCTGCTGCTCAGAAGCTGCAGGTGAGATTCGAGGCACGAGGCCATGCACCTGTACGTGCTCTGAGGAAGGAGCTGCCAGGCGCTCCTGAAACAAGAGGACATCAGAGCAAGGCAGGGACAGGCCTGCATCCCATGGTGCACAGCCCGTATCCCCTCAGGCAGGTCTGCGTGACCTGGTGGTCGCCTAGAGCGGATTTGCAAGTAGGGTACTGGTGTGGCCAGGGAGAGACAGCCTGGGGGTCCCCGGTGCCTCTGGGCTCTGGGCCAAGATCTGAACCAGACTCTCGAGTTTTCCATCACATCCCAGATCGGGGCCGTCCGCGCAGCTTCCCACCGCGGCCGGGACTGCCTCTCTCAGGGCCCCGCTCCGACCTCACTGTGGCCTCTCCACTGCATCCCACCCTATAACACACCGCTTTCGTCGCAGTGCGGACCCCTCTGGACATCGGGACAGAATCGACCTGGGAAATAGAAGTCGTGGCTCACATCCGCCCGGCCGCAGACACAGGGGTGCTGTTCGCACTCTGGGTCCCCGACCTCCGTGCCGTGCCTCTCTCTGTGGCCCTGGTAGACTATCACTCCACAAAGAAGCTCAAGAAGCAGGTAGGGCCTCCGCCACCCAGGGTGTCCTGACCGGCTTGCCCCACAGGCACATGGGCCGCACTCCCTGGCAGGGGACGGAGGGGGCCTGGGGTGGGATCCCCAGGGAGCCCCAAAAGCCTCTGACCAGAGGTCCAATGAGCCAAGCCTGGTGCGGGCTACCCTTCCAACTGTGGGGGTTGTTTGGACACGGCTGACTGGGGGTCCGGTGCCTGCGAGCCACACTCGGCCCACAGCGTGGGAGCTTTTCCCGTTCGGCTGGGCAGATGGTGGCTCACAGCAAACTGAATTAGTCTCTCATGTTTAAGTCAGATGATTTCAGCAACAAACTCAGTTTTCCAATTTCCCTGGAAAAGTCAGATCTGTGACCTCGGCTGGTGCCCCCCACAGGTCTTTCCCTGAGGGACAGTGGGTGGAGCTGAGTGCAGCTGCCCCTTGGATGAGGTCCCCCACCCCCGGTCCTCACAATAAGTCAGCTGTCTTGGGCCGGGGGAGTCATGCTGTTTTCCCCACAGAACAATCAGGAGGTGACAGAAACAGGTTGTATTCTCTCGCTCCTGTGCTAAGGAGGACGACATGGGTCAAACCAGAGAGGCCCTTGTTCTCCAAGTCTGCCCACCCCAGGGCCACAGGGCCCTCCTGGTTGCTTGGATGCAACAGTGACAGGCTTGGTTCACGCAAATGCTCATCACCAGGGCCAGACGCAATCCTGGCATCTGGAATAAACAGCCGCCCTTATGTAGCAACAGCTGACCCCTGGGCTGGGGAGCGGGCAGCTGGGCTGCGGTGCCAGCGTGAGAGCCCACCAGGCTGGGAGTCCACCACCACAGGGCTGGTCCCTGGGTCCCCGTCAGGGACACACCAGTTCCTGGTCAAGTGCAGCCTCGGTCCTGTGTGTGCCTGGTGCCTGGGGCTGGGGTTGACCCTCTCACACTCAACCTGGGGGCCACACCTGCTCCCCCACAGCCTCCCAGGCTGGCCCCTGGCTTTATGCGCAGAGAAGCTGAGCCCCAGGTGGGGTGGGGGTGTCATCCAGTCAGCGAGCATCCGGACCCAGGGCTTCAGGGAACCATGGATGGAGACAGGCCTGCGGTGCGGGGGTGGCCGGCAGCTGTGAGGACCAGCTTGGACCTAACGGCTTACATGGGGGCGGCCGGCAGGCCCTGACCACATCTCGGTCTCCTGCAGCTGGTGGTCCTGGCCGTGGAGCACGTGGCCTTGGCCCTAATGGAGATCAAGGTCTGCGATGGTCAAGAGCACATGGTCACCATCTCGCTGAGGGAGGGTGAGGCCACCCTGGAGGTGGACGGCACCAGGGGCCAGAGCGAGGTGAGCGCCGCGCAGCTGCAGGAGAGGCTGGCCGTGCTCGAGAAGCACCTGCGGAGCCCCGTGCTCACCTTTGCCGGCGGCCTGCCAGGTAGGTGCTCCCTGCCCTGCTCATCCCGGGTGAAGGGCTCCAGGGATGCCCAGCTTGGTCACCCCAGATGGAACCTGGACAGGCTGGCATTCCTGGTTGTGTGTTTTAAGAGGAAGGGGAAGTCCAGGTGGGTCTTTAGTGGCCATTATGGTGCCTCGGTGCTGGTCAGGTCATCAGCTGAGGCTGAGAAACACGTACAGGGGCCGGCATTGGCCTGAGTCAGACCCCGTGAACCTACATCTTCAGGGAGCGTTTGTCCACACCCATCAGACCGGCCCCTGGGGAGAGGGCTGGGCAGACCTCGGGCCACGCTGCAGTTGGGACCCACGGCTGTCACCACAGCTGTTAGCAGCCAGCCCCTCCCACGTCCAGCAGGGCGCCCCGCCGTGTCCCATGGGCTACACAGCACAGAGGCTGGGACCAGGGATGTCCTTGCCATTAGCTGGGAGGGTGAACAGGAAGGCACGTGGGAGCCCGCTAGTCCTTGGCTGCCCGCAGGTTTTCACTTGCAGAAAAAGGCAGGATTTCTGTCTTGGCTGCCAGACACAGACTCCACTTAGTTTTAATAAACAGAGCTTTGAAGAGGATGAGAGCAAGCCAGGAGGCCTGCAGCCTGAATGACTCACCGGGCAAAGAAGAAGATCGCGTTTAATCGATGGGACTGTCTGTGCTCCCGGCGGGGAAGGGAGGGCCGGCGTCTGCAGAGCCCAGGCTGGCGGATGCCTCCTACTTGTCTGCCGGGTCTGCAGCCGAACAAACAGGGACAGAAGTTAGAGAAGAAAGGGAAATCCTGCCCTTTCAGAGGAAACCCAGGGCTGGCCACAAGTGCTGCCGGGGGTGGGGGACCAGGCAGGGCCGGCCTCGCGGCGATCCCTGGGACCCAGGCTGGGTCTGCTAAGATGTGTTTGTTCTCTCCCCGCGGCCCAGATGTGCCGGTGACTTCAGCGCCAGTCACCGCATTCTACCGTGGCTGCATGACACTGGAGGTCAACCGGAGGCTGCTGGACCTGGACGAGGCGGCATACAAGCACAGTGACATCACCGCCCACTCCTGCCCACCCGTGGAGCCCGCCGCAGCCTAGGCCCCCATGGGACGCAGCAGGCTCCTCAGCCTCTGTCCGAAACAGCGGAGGAGCATGGGGGCTCCTCACCACGTGGGGCCACCTGAGAGCTGGGCTTTCCTCTGTGACCGTCCTGGCCTGTAACATATCTGTAAATAGTGAGATGGACGTGGGGCCTCTGACGCCGCGCACTCAGCCGCAGGCCCGGGCACGGGGAGGCCGGCGCAGGGCAGAGCGGGTTCGAAGAAAATAATTCTCTATTATTTTTATTACCAAGCGCTTCTTTCTGACTCTAAAATATGGAAAATAAAATATTTACAGAAAGCTTTGTAACACTGCGTTGGCCGCCATCTGCTCCCCGCGGGGTTCTCGGCACCTGGCAGCGTTTGGGATGAGCGGGGCTGCCAGGGCTCCAGGCTGTATGCTCAGCCACTCCAAAGATCCCTCTTTTCTGCTCCCAGCCTGGTTGGGTGGCCACAGTCTGCTCCCCGGGAGCCTCTGACGCTGGTAGTGAGGGCAGGGGCTGGAGCCTCAGTTTACTTGTTCTGCAAATGGGGAGAAAGCCCCGCTCGGCCCCCACCATGGGCAGCCAGTCAGTGCCGAGTGAGGAGGGCACGGTGAGGACTTGGCACACAAACGCAGGCTGCTCGGACAGCAGCCTCTGAGCCAGCCTGGAAGAGACCCCGAGCTGGGACCGAGGGCGGGAAGACGCTAAGGCGGCACCTGCACCCATGTGCCATCCCGCCCCCACCCTCCTGCACAGACCCACTTGCTTCCGGGGCTCAAGCGTGTTCTGTTGAGAAAGGGAAACGCTGCTTTCTGTGTGTCTCAGTCTGTGGTAGAGCTTGCCGGGAGCAGAACCAGCCCCGCTTCCCGTGTCCCCTCTGGCAGGGTCCCCATGTCCCTCAGCCTCAGCTTCCTTGTCTGCAAGGGGTGGAGCGGTCACTGCTGCTCTCTGACCCCAGCAGGCCACGAGTCCGCAGGGAAGGTTGGGGCAGCCGGAACGCCACGAGGCAGGTGCCTGAGATGCAGTCGGGACCCTGCCTGCCTCCTGGAAGGATGCTGGAGCCGCAGCTGGTGGGGGCCATGGAGTGGGGGCCACGGAGTGGCTGCTTCTCCTTGGTCCCAAGGGGACGACCAAGACTCGTGGCTTGATGCTCCCGTGGGACGTGGCCACCTGTGCTACAGCCTCTGTCAGGGCCAAACGTGGGTCCCCAGGGCGGGTGCTGCCACTGCAGCGGCCACACGGGGGACCAGGGATGGTTTCAGCATCTGAGACCCAGACTGGGATTTTACTTTAAGACCAAACCCCGACCTGTGCTTGGAACTCCCTGGGCGGGAGACACAGAGCAGTTGGGAGCAGCCACACCTCCCACCAGTCAGTCCCGGAGCTGCGCCCACCGGGCAGGACAGGCTGTGTGTCGGGGCATCTTCGCCTCTGCCTGGCTGGGGTCAGCGCTTGACCCAGAGAAAAGCCGGGTGGAGAAGGACAGAATCCTGAGAACCCGTCCAGGGATAAATCACCACAAATGAACTGCAAAGAGGTTTCTAGAAAGAGGCCTGTGGCTTTGAAGGCCACACGGGAGGCCCCGCTGGCTGGACTGACAAGGTGGCATCGGCCGAGTGGGCTCCTGAGGGAGTGGCCCCTGGCCTGACGGCTGTGGAATGGGCAGAGCTTCTCCAAGGCTCTGGGAGCCAGCAACACTCACGCCAACCTGGAGGGACCCTGCCCGCCTGGGCCGAGCTCACCCCACAGATGGACGGCCAGCCAGGCACCTTGCCAGGGGCCATGCACAGGGCCCTGGCCCTGGGGCCCCATCCCCTGCTGGCCAGAGCTGCCCAGCTCATCCACACTGGAGCCTCCAGGCCCTGGTGGTCCCTGAGGGTCCTTGGCAGACCCACCCTGTGTCTCTGGGGCTCTTGTTGACCAATGCCAGTTTTGAGCTCCTCGGGCCACATCCCACGACCCTGTGCCATCGTGGGCATGACGCCACTTGCTCTGGACATGCTGGGGAAGGGCCTCTTGTTCTTCCCAAAATCTTGGCAGCATCTGGGTAAAAGTTCCATTGACTCAGGGCTGCAGCCTGAATTCAGGACTTAAACCTAGTCTAAGAGGTACTGCAGGGAACTTTCGCATCGGTACTGTGAGAAAATAGCGACGGGGGAAGCGTTGACCTCAGAGGGCAGACGCCAGGCTCCCACTGGCTCCTTTCAGAAACGTCCATCTGCAGCCAGCGGCCCCGCGTGTGTGTGACGGCCCTCACCAGCCTCGCCCGGCAGCGTGTGCACTTTCCGCAGGCAGACGCGCTTTCTCCCCTCGGGCCAGGACAGGTGGGCTACTGGCTGCCTACACACGGTCGGGACCCCAGCCTCACACTGGCCCGGGTGCCCAGTGCTGCTGGCTGGAGGCTGCAGAGTCCAGGGGCTGGATCTTATCCCATCTGGAGCACAGGAGCCCAGTTCCAGGAGGGCTCAGGTGTGGATGCTGACGGCTCACTGAGCAGGCCCACTCGTCTGACCCCGATGGTCCAGAGCCAGCTTTGACCCAGAGCTCCAAAGCCTCAGGAGCTCAGCCTCCCCCGAGCTCCCAGGAGCTCCTGCACTGCCCACCACACGGCCTCGCACGGCCACAGGGGCCACAGCCTGCACTGCCCACCACCACGGGCTCTGACGCCTACAGGGGGCCAGCCTGCACTGCCCACTCACACCTGGCCTCAAGATCAGCCACAGGGGCCACAGCCTGCACCTGCCTGAATTGGCCACTCTGCCTCTCGCATGCCAGCCATGCCACTTAGGATCCAGCCCCTGTGCCTGGTACTGCATTGTCCATCAGATCATTGTGCCCCCAGTGCTCTCCCCTACCTCCGGGCCAATGGGAGCTCACCTCTGCCCAGCCTCCATCCCCAGCCTGGCACAGCCAGGAGCAAAAAAACAGGCAACAGCCAGCCTCAGGGACGGGGACGTGGTGAGGTCCCCACAGACACAGGCCACAGTCACCAGTGTTCTCAGGACAAAACCCTCCACTAGTTTTGCTCGGGTCTCAGAGGAATCAGTGAAACTACCTGCAGCTGTTTTCTTAGAGTTCCAGGGGCTGAAGCAGGGCTAAACTACCGTCCCAAAGAAGCAAAACCAATGGTGCTAGGAATTGCCACACAGAGGCCCAGCCAGGCCTGTCAATGATGAGCACTCTGCACCTGTCACCAGGCATAAGTCTAAAAGAGGATCTAAACAGAGAATGTCTTAGTGTGGGCTCTGGGAGGAGGAGGGAAGTGTCCCATGCAGGGAGGAGGGATGGCTCTGACTGCATCCCATGGAGGGAGGAGAGAGTTCCATACAGGGAGGAGGGATGTGTCCCATGGAGGGAGGGGGGATATGTCCCAGGAGGGAGGAGGAATGGGGAACCCCAGAGGAGGGGGGATGTGGTCCCAGGGTGGAGGGGGGTTCTCATGAGTGGAGGGATAAGTGGAGGGAGGGGCCCATGGATAAACAGGGATGGAGGGAGGGAGGGACGTGGATGGATGGAGGGAATGCATGGAGGGATGGACGTGGAGGGGGGGGATGGGAGGGGGGAAATGGAGGGAGTGGATGGAGGGGGGAGGAACGGAGGAATGGAGGGGGGGATGGGGGGGGGATGGAGGGGAGGGGGGGATGGCCCCAGGAGGGGGGGGGGGGATGGAGGACCAGGGAGTGGAGGGATGTAGGGAGGGGAGGGAACATGGAGGGAGGAGGGAAGGAGGGATAGCCCCAGTGGGGGGGATGGAGGGGGGGATGTGGAGGAGGAAGTGGATGGAGGGATGAAACCCAGGGAGGGATGGGGGGGGAGGGATGGACAAAGTGGGGGGAAGAGTGGAGGCCCACAGACCCCATGGAGGACATGGGGCCCCATGGCCCGCCCGTGGATGAACAGAGGGATAGGATGTCCCAGGAGGGAGGGGGGATGTGTCCCAGGAGGAGTGTGATGGTCCCAGGAGGGAGGGGGGATGTCCCAGGAGGAGGAGGGATGTGTCCCAGGAGGGAGGAGGGATGTGACGCAGGAGGGAGGGGGGACAACCCTGACTCTGGGCTGAGAGAAGGAGAGGAGGCTTGTGGGATGCGCCTCTGCAGTCCTTTGATCTGGCCGTGTCCTGTGCCCAGCGGATGCAGCAGCGCCCCCTCCTGGACACTCCGCCTCATGACAACACGAAATGTCTGCAGAGGTTGGCTGCTGTGCCCTGGGCCCGGGCACCTCTGTGGAAACACTGCTCTAAGCACAAAGGAACGTTTCCTCCTACTTCACGTAATACAGAAAATATGAACATCGGGTATCTAAATGCCAACGGAAGCGTAAAGCGAATGTACAGCCGGGCTAATCCCAGCCTGGCCTGTTTGTGGAAGCTCCAGCTCCAGCCCCTGCCTGCAAAGCGAGAAGGGTCACCGGCCCCAGGGTCGAGCCCTCCACGAGGGAGAGGGGAAGGTCCGCTCCATGGTGCCCTTGTTTCAAGCATGTTTTCCGCTTACTGAATTCCATCAGTTAAAGGTCTAGGAAACAGAAAGGGAAGTGGTGTGTGTTGCCGTCTGAGAATCTGCTGACGGGCCCCGGCCTCATGGAATCCTCCTCTGCCTGTGGGTCTCCGGAGTTTCGGAGGTAACTCTGCTCCCACTGTGGGGCCTGGTGGCCACAGGGTCCCCAAGTCTGCAGAAGGAGCTGCTCTGCGTGGCAAGGGTGATGACTGTGGCTCTTGTTCACCGAGCACGGCCGGGGGTCAGCACTGCCCGAGGCGCCAATGCAGCCCCATAAGGCCATCTTCACAACAGCCTTGGGGCCTGGTTCTCCCACCCCCGTTTCCATGGAGATGTGATTCACACGGCAATAGCCATGCCTCATGAGTGCAGGGCACTGGTCGGCAGTCAATCCATCCACTGGGCCGTCCACCCGTCACCTCCATCTGGCTCCCAGACACTCCTCTCCCCACAAGAACCCATGTCTGACAGCAGTGACTGCACCTCCCTCCCCATCCAAAACACGCTCAGAACATGCTTGCCTCCCAGAAAAGAAACCGCATCCCTGACCAGTGACTGCACCTCTCCCCATCCAGAACACGCTTAGAACACGCTTGCCTCCCCGAAAAGAACCCGTGTCCGTGACCAGTGACTGCACCTCCCTCCCTATTCAGAACACGCTTGTCTCCCCTAAAAGAACCCACGTCCGTGACCAGTGACTGCTCCTCCCTCCCTATCCAGAACACGCTCAGAACACACTTGTCTCCCCAGAAAGAACCCGTGTCCGTGAGCAGTGACTGCATCTCTCCCCATCCAGAACACGCTCAGAACACGCTTGTCTCCCCAAAAGAACCCGTGTCTGTGAGCAGTGACTGCACCTCTCCCCATCCAGAACACGCTTGTCTCCCCAAAAAGAACCCGTGTCCGTGACCAGTGACTGCTCCTCCCTCCCTATTCAGAACACGCTTGTCTCCCCTAAAAGAACCCACGTCCGTGACCAGTGGCTGCACCTCCCTCCCCATCCAGAACACGCTCAGAACACGCTTGTCTCCCCAAAAGAACCCATGTCCGTGACCAGTGACTGCTCCTCCCTCCCTATCCAGAACACGCTTGTCTCCCCTAAAAGAACCCACATCCGTGACCAGTGACTGCATCTCTCCCCATCCAGAACACGCTCAGAACACGCTTGTCTCCCCCAAAAGAACCTGTGTCTGTGACCAGTGACTGCTCCTCCCTCCCTATCCAGAACACGCTCAGAACACGCTTGTCTCCCCCAAAAGAACCCGTGTCCGTGACCAGTGACTGCTCCTCCCTCCCTATCCAGAACATACTCAGAACACGCTTGTCTCCCCAGAAAGAACCCGTGTCCGTGAGCAGTGAGTGCCTGCGCCTCCTTTCCCAGTCGGCTTCTGTCTGTGGACACGCCTGCTCTGGACACGCCTACTCTGGACACGCCTGCTCTGGACACGCCTGCTCTGGACACTGCATATAAACAGAACAGAGTCTTGGTGTCTGGTGTCCTTCCCTGAGCAACATGTGTTACAGCCTCACCCCATAGCACCCGTTAGAGTTTCCTTCCTCTCCGTGGCCGGGTGACCCGTGTGTGGATGGGCCACTGTAGTTCTGTTCTCATGCTGCTAATAAAACTTCCCCAAGACTGAGAAGAAAAAGAGGTTTAATTGGACTTACAGTTGCACATGGTTGGGGAGGCCTCAGAATCACGGTGGGAGGCCAAAGGCACCCCTTACACGGCAGCAGCAAGAGAAAACGAGGAAGCGGAAGCGGAAATCCTGATCATCCCATCAAATCTCGTGAGACTTATTCACTCTCACGAGAATAGCACGGGAAAGACCAGCCCCCATGATTCAATTACCTCCCGCTGGGTCCCTCCCACAACGCACAGGAATTCTGGGAGATGCAATTTGAGATTTGGGTGGGGACACAGCCAAACCCTATCACCCAGGTCCCTTCCCCTCTCCGTGGCCGGTGGCCCATGTGGACGGACCACATCCCTCCCCCACTCAGTAGTTGCATTTGGGCTGCTTCTGACTGGGGGCTCTTGTGAGCAGTGCTGCTGTGTGAAATGTAGAAACTGAGGCAGGAGGAGGCTCCCTGTAATCGAAGGTCCCAAGCTAATAAGGGTGGGGCCAGTTTCAGCGGAGCCCTGCCCAGGGCAATGTTCTGACCCCGCCCTCCCCAGGCCTGACCTGCAGCTGCATCAGGCCCCACCTCTGAGCTGCAGGAGAAGCCTGTCTCTTGTGTGACCCAGCGAGGCAGGGCGTGCAGGTGGGACCACAGCACCCCCAAACCACCCAGCACCCCCTGCCCCACCATCCCCTCCACCCCATCTCCCGAGGCCTCCAGGGTCTCCCTGGCCTCGGCTGTGCGTGGGAACTGAGCGAGGGCAGAGTTGGGGGCCCATCCCTCCAGGGGAGGCTGGGAGGAGGCTGGGATTAGGAGGCCCCAGCGGAGCCCAGGGCGGGGTTCATCAGACTGTAACTTAGGCCGGCAGAGCTTGGTGGCCCCAGACAGGCTCCGTCCACCAGACGGGTGCACCTCGAGAGCAGCCGCCGCCCACACTGCAGGCCAGGCATTGGCTGGAGCCCTGTGCCGGGTGGGAGCTGCCCTGGGGCCTGGAGGACCCTCCGGCCACCACCAGCCTTAAGTCAAATTGTTCACATTCTTTGTGGCTGGGGTAAAGGATAAGGACATTTTTGTGGCAAGAACAAAATTGTTGACCTTGGAGTTGAATATTTTTGAACAGCTTTTGACTGTAGACAAGATTAAAAGTCAGGGAAGATGGACGTTGTGTTTGGGGGACGCTGGTGCATGCGTCCTCGGGGAAGCACTCTGATGCCCCCACACTGCACCCTGCAACCGAGGGCTGACATGAGGGTACGATGGTTATCCCTGTGACTTTGCTGGCCAGGGCTCCAGGGGGCAGAAGCTGCCTGCCCAGACCTGCAGTTCAGCTTCTCTGCTCTTCGTACCCCTAGAACAAGAGGCCCTGGGGCCTGCACCAGGCAGCTTCGGGGGCACAGGCCGAGCTCCAGAGTGCCCAGGCCACAGAGAACCGCCCACACAAGACCACGGCACCGTCAGTGCCCATAGAGCCTCCCGAGGTAAAACGAGAGCCTCGGGGACTCGGGAAATCCATGGCACACTTTTCATCCCCCCAGGCGCAGCTGAGTGCCTCTCCCGGCGCTCCAGAAACCTCTTGGTCTCTGCTGCTTGTTCAGCTTCTCAGTCGGAGCCAGGCACCTGCAGCCCTGGAGGAACCCGGCGGTGAGTTTCCAGACAGGACGCAGCGCCTCCGGCTCATGCCTGACCTCCTGGACTGATCCAAGGCCAGTCAGCCCTGAGGAGAGGCCAAGACCACATTCTCCTGGAAAGCAAGTGGGTGAGGCTGGATTTATAAAATAAAAATGACAAGCAGTGGCGGGTTCACAGACCAGAGCTGGCTGCAGGCCTTTCAGAGGCCCTTTGGCGCCCCTGGGCCTGGCTGGGCACCGTCCATGCGTGGATGTGCGCTGCGGGCCTTCTGCCCAGGAGCACTGAACACAGGTTGAGACCCACCGTCGGGCAGAGGGGGACAGAGGGAGGCTCCCGGGCAGCGGAGGGGGCAGGAGCCTGTGTCTGCATGAGCGTGGCTCCGGTATCTTTTTTCTCCCAGACCCAGGACTGGGCAGGGACGAAAGTCCCCGCTCCAGCTCCCAGGCGGGTGCTGTTCCATGAAATAAGCTGGAGACCTCAGACTCACTCAGGAGAAGAGTGGTACTTGTTTACTGCAGACACAGTGGGGCTTTGAAGGGAGGGACATGAGGCCCTGGGGCGCCAGCTTCCGAGGGGAGAGGGAGTGACTGGGGAAGTGTGAGCAGCCCACAGCAGAGGCGGCGACTCGGTGTCTTGTGGTGTGTCTGAGAAGCAGTGGGATCGCCTCTCACCTCCCCCGCGCCCCGGGGAGTCCGTGGTTCCTTGAGGATCTGACTTTAGGAATTGAGAGCCTCTCCCCACATCCACTGCTTTTCAAGAGACTCTGGCTACTTTGGGGTGGCGCATCCTGAACTCCAGTCACTGGGGCGCCTGGGACCCACCGGGGACCTGCCTCTTCCCAGGCGCGCTCACCTGTCTCCCCAGGTGTGCCTGGCAGGGCGCATGCTGGGCCGGCGGGGAGCAGGGCTGGTTTCCACAGGGAGCGCTGCGGCCCCAGATCCTGAGCCGAGGGACCGCGAAACACCCTCCCCCACTATCCCCTCCTGAGACACTGCGGTGAGGGAGCCGCCGCGGAAGGACAGCAGAAGTCCAGGTGCCGTAGCTGGGAGACAGCTCAGGGGGAGACCCTCGCGCCAGTGGCCCGGGCAGATTTGCGCCCGGGGCTGGGAAGGATAACTGGGCCCCCAGACTCTGGCAACTCGCAGGCGGTTAGACACAGCGCTGGGCGTGGGAGCCGAAGCGTCGTTCCCTTCCTGGCATATGTCAGGGGCACAGCACGCGGGGCGGGTGGGTCCTGCCCTGCCCTTCTCCAGGACACAGACGCACGCATGAATGTGTAACGCACAACACACGTCCGCAAACAGGAACACACACGCAGGGAGGCACGGAGCCCCACCTTCTTTGCAGAATCATAATAGCAGCTAATTAAGGGATGTGAAAACACCAGAACAATGGCTGTCAGAGGAGGAGGCCGGGTGGTGTGAGCAGAGCCTGAGCCGAGGTGTCACCAGCCTGGGTCTACAGGGCCCCACTCCCTGCCTGGTCCCAGCCTCCCTCGCCAGTGTGCCCAGGGAGGGAAGCAGGGGACAGACTTCCGGAACACTCTCCTGGGTTCTCTAGGAGGTTGGCCACAGAAGCGGGATTTCTAGAGGCTGCCTTTTTTTTTCTTTTACTCCACACCTCTCAGGGTGCATACGGGGGTGGCTTCTCCCCTGGGGGAAAGTAGGTGGGTACGTAGCACGGTGGGGCCTGGCCAGGAAGCCCAGAGCCAGAGCTGCTTGGAGAGGGGGACTGCAGGTCCTCAGACAAAGCCAGGGCGGAGGCGGGCGCGACTGGGAAGCGGCTGCAGGGCTGCAATAAACAGAGGGCCCTGGGTTAGCAGGTGAGACCACCCCGTGCTGGACCGCAGGGAAGCCTGACATAGACCAGGGCCACTCAGACGTGCACCCCACCCCCACCAGCCTAAGAAAGGGCCATTCACAATTCTCCCCACCTCAATACATGCATATTCCAGGGCCATTCCACACGCCCCCACACAGGCACACACACACACACACACACACACACACAGAGACCCAGGGCCACTCTCAGGTCCCCCTTCCCCACCCACAGACCCACGGCCATTCACACGGGCCCCCCCCACCCCACACACACACAGACCCACGGCCATTCACACACCCTCCCCCCCACCCCACAGACTCCAGGGCTATCTACAAGGCTCCCCCTTACACACACACACACCTGTGCCACGAGCGTGTCTTTATACTCAGGTTCTCTACATCTTGTTCCCAGGGCCCTGCCACCTGCCAGTCACACCGGGTGGCTGCTTGGCTCAGGCTCTTTTTTACTTAATATTTTTTGGGGAAAAATAGCACTGGTTTCCTTCTCTCCGGGCCCCAGAGTCTGATTTCTCGGCACAGAAGGGTGCAGGTGAGGAAGGTCCTCTCAGCATCGGGCTGACAGCTCTCGCTTCCCCAAGCCTGCACCCGACCAGCGCGGGGTTTCTGGGGAATGCAAACAAAACCAAAGCCTTCTAAGCTCCCATCCACACTTCCACTGACCCACTCAGGCAGTTAAAATTCTCCAAAGAAGGTGCCAGCTCCAACTGAGGCCCCGGCCGGCCTCATCCCCCACAGAGGGAGGGGCCCACGGCTCACACAAGCTCCAGGGCTTCCAGGGCCAGAAACACGGGGACTGGGCTGAGGGCACCCAGGCCTCGCCTCCCTCCCCACCTTCACACAGGTGCCCCTCCACCTTCCCCAGCCCCCAGCCCTCAACCCCGGGTTCAGCAGCACCCTGGAGGGAAGCCAGGGGAAGATGGCACAGGCAGGGAAGCCAGGCCGGAACTGCTGCAAGGGTCTGGCCACAGTGACGGCCCCGGGCCACGGTGATGACCCCAGGCCTGAGGTGTCCTCAAATAGAAAACAGCGCTGCCCGTACCCCTGGGGCTGGGAGGGAGCCCCCTGCCCAGTGGGCGCTGGAGGGTGGGAAGGGGCAGGGGCTTCTGGGCAGCTGGTCCTTGGTCTACATGTACAGGAGGCTGTGGTTCTGCCTCAGACCCTGCAGAGAGCAGGGAGGTAGCTGAGGTGGGCCTGGGAGGTGGATGGGCATGGAGGGTCCGTGCTCCGTGAGGGAGGAGCAGGAGATTTGAGGTTCTGACAGGTAGAGGGGTGGGGAGGCCTCTGAGCTGGGGGTGGCCTGAGGATAGGGCCAGGGCAAGTGCACAGAAACCAGAGAACACGGGGGCCACGGAGTCACACGTGGAGGAGGCCCAAGAGGCTGGCTCAGCCGCCTGCCCTTGCCAGCACGTTAAGCACCTCCCACGCACCTGTCACAAGGAATTTGCCCTCGTCTACGGAGAAGGGCCGTCCCGCTTGGTGACGGCTAAGGAAGCATCTTCGTTCCTTAACAAAATGTTTAAACGGCAGAATCAATGAAACTCACAAGAGTGCCTGCTTGGTGGGTGTGAAGGTTAGCAAGCCCCCTCCTTGCTCTGCACACCCCTGAGCTCTGGGTTTGAGAAAGACTTCCCGGAGCTGGGGGTGGCTCTGCGTTGTGGGCTGGCCCTTGGGGCAGCTCCTGTTCCTGATCCCGCACTCCAGCATTTTATCACCGGCTTTAATGAACACACGAGCCACTTCCGGAAAACCCTGGAAACCCCGGGCCTGTGCGGCGAGCATGGCGCCTGCACCACACGCGCGTTTCTGTGTCCTGTCTACAATCCAGCTGCAGTTCTTCCTAGGGCAGCCACTGAGGGGAGACACTGAGCCGCTGAGGCAGAGAAGCCTGAACCGAGGAGACACCAAAGGCACCCAGAGCCTGCACGATCCCCGGCAGAGACCCTTCCCAACCCCAGACTCCCGCTCCCACCCGGCCCCAGCCCACAGGGGCTGGCCAGCTGTCACTGCAGAGCAAGGACCCTGGGAGGTGCCTGTCTTGTGTTGGTGTGCGGGCGTCAGGGGGCCCAGGGTGGGGCTTGGTGGGCCACTGGGTGGGGAGCCAGAGGGCTGCACCTCGGGATGCCAAGGTCACTCTCAGCTTCACCAGTTTTGTCTGGAAGCACGAAAGTGCTGAGAAAAGGAGAAGCTGAGAAGCAGATGGCAGGAGGGTTCCAAGCTGAGTTACTTTTTAGTTACGGGCAGTCTCTGGGATGAATGGGGCATGGAGAAGCCACTCAGGAGTGCTGTCACTGCCACACTGGGCCGGGTCTGGCCTGCAGGATGTGCGTCTGCCTGGTGCTGCCCGGCCACCTCGCGTGGGTGCAAGAGGGGATGCCCTTCGTCCCTGGGTTGCTGTTTGGATGTTCTCAGGGTGGGGCTCCCTCACTCCTGGCTGCCCCTCCCTTGCAGCTTCTCTGCGAGTTCAGGGGCGGGTTTGCTGGCCACACACCACCAGAACATCTGGTTCGAAACAGGTGCCAGGAGAGGGCAGAGGAGGGAGAAGGGAGAGGACAGCCAGCCCAGGCCAGTGATTTCCCTGTGGTTTCCTGGGCGGGCGAGGGCCGGCCTTTCCAGGACAGGTCCAGCCCAACGCCTTCGAGGGGCCCCGTCCCTCCCTCCTCCTGCCCAGGCCGTATGGGTCTCGCCTCTGGGGTCTGTGAAGGCACTGGCCCCGGCCCCAGCCCAGACCTGCCGGTCTGAAGCCCCAGGCAGTTGCTAACGAGGGGAGCTTAGTGCACAAGGGCTGGGCCTCCCTCTTGGGAGCTGAACTTTGTTTCTCGGGGGTGGGTTGTGCCCACCTCAGCAGGGAGGCAAGGATTAAATCAGGTGATTCTTGGGACAGGCTTGGGACAGGACGGCCCCAAGGTGAGTCGGTGCACACCAGCTGTCACCCTGACACGCCGCCGGCAGACACATGGGCCTCAGTGCCCCATCTGTAAAGTGAGGGCCAGGGATCCCCCAGCCCACCTTGGGGAAATGGACCCGGAGCCCGGCTCCCGGTGAGCAGTGGGGGTCCCGCCGAGGGGCCTCACCATGTCCTTGAAGGCCCCCAGGACGGCAGCGGTGATGATGCCCAGGAACAGGCCCAGGACGTTCAGAACCGCAGAGGCCCAGAGCAGGCGGTACAGGTGCAGCACGTCCTGGCAGCCGCGGACGCCGATGAACTCATAGTAGGCGGGCGAGGACTCTGCGCTGCACAGAGAGGGCATCGTGGCATCACCACACGAGGCAAGTGACCACCCGCAAGTTAAACTCGTGGTCAGGTGTCCTCTGGACCTGAGCCCTGCAAGGCTGGGGGAGGAAGTCAGGGCTGGAGCCCAGTCAGCACCGGTCCCTGCACTGCTCTGGAGGATCAAACCTACGTTTGATGGGATTGGCCTGTGAGGCTCCTCCCCACCTGGGACCCACAGTGGCAAAGAGCGACAACTGGGCCTGGCAGGCCAGCCCTCCGCCTCAGTGGCCCAGCAGGACGGGTGTCTGAGCCATCTCTGTCTTCACGCCAGGATGGGAAGGCTGTCGGGGTCACGGGCCCCTGTCCCAAGAGGAGGCCGGGCCGGGTTTAAACTCTCGCCCGACACACGGGCTGTGTCCTCTTGGGCAGATCAACCTTTCAGAGCCTCCATCTTTTCATCTGTGAAATGGACTCAATGTCCTTTCCTCATGTAAACATCTAATGAGTAAAGGAGACGATGTAGGTGCAGGGGCATGGGGGGTGATGTCGGGAGCAGAAGGATGGGGGCCTTGCCCCTGCAGGCAATACGGGGTCCCCGGCACCCCTCACCTCCTGCAGGCATAGCTACGGGGGTCCCTGATGCCCCTCACCTCCCTCAGGCCTGGATACGGGGGTCCCTGGCGCCCCTCACCTCCC
>NC_044990.1:90856848-90859711 GCF_008728515.1 Papio anubis | reverse complement strand
CCACTGGGCTGTGGTGACCACCCAGCACCACCATGAACAGATCACAACCATCATAAACCAAACCACACTCATGAACAGCCCATGCCACCAGCAGTCCAACCACAGGCAATCTCACAAACAGACTAATGCTTCACCTTGAACAGATCACAGCAACCACGAACTGACCACAGCTCGCCACAAACCAACCACAGCCACCATGAACAGCCCACGGCCACCATGAACCAACCACAGCCACCACAAACAGACCATGGCCACCATAAACAGACCACAGTCAGTCACCATGAACAGCCCATGGCCCACCATGAACAGACCCCAGAGTTCATTCATTCGGCACAACAGGAACTCTGTGTCCTCTGGCCAGCATCTCCCCAGGCTTCCCTACCCCAGCCCCCAGTGGCCACCGTGCTTGTTGGCATCTCTGACACCCCAAATGCGTGGGGCCGTGACTTTGCCTCTCTATGCCTGCAGTGATTTTACTCAGCAGGCCGTGGCTTTGCCTGTGGCTGATTTTGCTCAGCACTGTCCTCCAGGCTCATCCGTGTTGTCTCAAATAATAGGATTTCCTTTTTTACAAAAACGGAACAGCGCTCCGTTGTGTGTGCGTCACATCGTCTCCAGGCGCCCATCCACTAACGGGCACTGCGGTCGATTCCACGTCTGGGCTGGTGAGCTCCGGAGGGCGGGCAGCTCTTCAGTGCACCTGCTCCTTTCCCGATACCCACCCACAGTGGGGACGCCTGGCTCCAGCGACAGTGCTCTTTTTAATTTCTTGAGGAACCTCCATACCCCACACAGTTTTCCGTAATACCTGCACCAATTTACATGCCCACCAACAGCATGCACGGGCCGCTGTGCCTCCACAAACCCGTCTTCATAAGATCCAGAGAGAAACGGGCACCAATGTGAAGCCCACACAGCATCTCAACACACGCGTGGTCCGTCCATGCCTGGTGTCATCACCACACACGTGGGCCAGCAGCTGCCACAGGACAGACACTCACTGGCCCCGCGGGAGCACAGACCTCACCCCGAACACACCCTCCCTGAGCTGTGACTCTGGGCAGCTGCTTTCTCTCTCTGGGCCTCCTCCTTCTCTGTAAGGCTGGGACAAGGCTTCCTTATAGGACCATGGCTGCAATTCAGCCGGTGATGCTGGCAGATGGCTTTGGTAATGGCTGCCCCCATCTGGTGAACAGACCCCACGGGGATCCTCCTGCCCCCGGTTACGTTAGGGAGGCTACAGGCACCCAGAGGAAACCCCAGCACTGCACCATGGGGGCCGTCCAGGGCCCCAGCACTGCATGGAGCGGCGGCTGCAGACTGAGGTCCACAGAGGAGGTGGTCTTGGCTACGGCACAGGGTGCTGTGCAGGTGGGAGGTGGGCTCAACCACAGGCCGAGGTGAAGAGGACCACCAACTGTGGCTGCCCGCTGACGGGCGGAGGGACGCTTCTCTGCAGGGCGGTGCCCCGTCCTCCTCTGCCGAGTGACCCCGGGTGGCCTGTATGCAGCAGGCACCGGCTCCCCGAGGACACCTGCGTCCTGGAGGGTCACACCAGAGCCAAACCTCCCCACTCACTGGGCTGGGGGGAGGCGTGACCTGCACCAGCCACGAGGGAAGGGCCACAGCCTGGTCTGCCTGGAACACATGTTAAAAATGCCTAAAGGAGAACAAAAACGGTCGTCATAATGAATTCTTTCTTTTAAAATTAAAAACAACAGTCCTGACTGTACCACGGTGACCTCTCTGTGGAGTCCAAGGGTCTCGGGCCTTCTGCGTCTCCCCCAACTGGCCCCTTCTGGGCCCGAGGACAGACCTCCGAGGCCAGTAGGGCTTGCCCCGCCCTGCATTTTACTTTCTGAGAAAAGTCACCCACATATGGCAAGTTCCTCAAAGGTCCCCAGGCCTCTGCAGGAGCGAGGAGGGGCACAGTGAGGAACGCAGGCCAGGCTGACCCCGGCTGACGCTGGCACCGACAATGCTTCTCCCTCAATGCACCCTAAGAGGATGTGAGACACTAAAACAGAGCCTGCGGCAGGTCCCGGGGCTGATCAAAGAACCGTCAGGGCTCAGAAGGATGATTTCTCCTCTTGTTCACGGTGGTCCTGGCTTTGCCTGGTCCTTCAGGAGGGAACTGCAGGATGGGATGGCCGGGGCATCAGGGGTGCGGAACCGGGGGGCACCCAGGGGACATAACCTCCCTTAAAGCAACCACCTGCCCCTGCTCACACCGGAGCCTTCCACGGTGCCCCAGAGCCAACCCCATAACCCCGGGCAGCCACCTGTACCTACTCATGCCCTCACCCAGGCTGGAGTACAGTTGTGCAAACAAATCTTATTGCAGCCTTGACCTCCAGGGCTCAAATGATTCTCCCCTCTCAGTCTCCCAAGTGGCTGGGACTACAGGCACACACCACCACACCCAGCTTATTAATTTTTTTTTTTCAGATATGAGGTCTTGCTATGTTGCCCAGGCTGGTCTCAAACTCCTGGGCTCCAGGAATCTCACGGCCTCAGCCTCCCAGGTGCCCGGGATTGCAGAGTGAGACTTGCTTGGCCTTGGCCGGTTCTTTGTATCTTAGATTGGAGCTTTGGATGTTTGTTCATTTGCTTGGGCAAGCCAACTAAGTCTAGTCAATAAATTCCACAAAAATGCATATTTACTAAAATTATTCATCAATAAGTTAGCATAAAGTACCACTGGAAAAATATAAAATTAGGACAAATCTCTTGAAAACAGAGTACTCCATTCTTAGAAAAGCATGCTCAAAACCAAGGCTGCTTTCCCTCCCATATAGCCCATCTCCAAGGACCTTGCCCCAGAAGCCCAGTTGTCAAATTGAAGGGCCAAGAGCAATACACT